>NC_068366.1:16019598-16319598 GCF_020536995.1 Dreissena polymorpha
AATATGATACACTTGAAGACTATGTAAACCATTGTACTAGAAAAGGTACATTCCACTAAGAAACGGCCGAAAAAAAAGTTGCAAAAACAGTCGATTTTGATTTGTGTCAAGTTCTTTCTTGCATTGTACATGACATATCTTTTTTATTGCATAAATCGATTCCGCTTAGAATTGCCTTTAAGAAAAGGTATGGTTATGGGGGTCTCTATGTGCAAAATGTTGCATTTATTTTCGCTCAAAGTTGTCGCTTTTACATTGAATTATATAGGGAAACTATTTGGTGTATTATGACCTAAACGCAAAACCAGGCCTAGTCACAAAGGTGCTGTATTTATAGAAAATCATCATTTTTTTAGTGAGATATGATGCGTTTTGGCAAATTTCACGGAATAAATGCGTTTGTTTCACGAATTAAAGGAGCATCGTGAGTTTTTAAGAAAAAAATACGTTTTCAGAGGAAAATAAGAAAACAAATGTACAAAAAACTCGTCTTGAGCATCTCAAATCGCAACAATTTGTGCTGAAAGAGCTCATGAACACGTTTTAATAGTTGTTTACTTCTTTTTCTACATAGCTTGTAACAATATTCCAGTATTTTGACCGATTGTTATTATTTAGGGTAATCGTTTTACGCCTGAACGCCTGTTATAAATCAAAGCTCCGAACGCGAAAGCCACATGGCTTATCAGGCGTTACAATAAAATGCATTTTCAAGCATTTTCTACGTGAAAGATCGGTCTGAAAATTGGCATGCACATAGAAAATAGGTTATAAGTATCGAGAAGAGCTTATTTTTAGCGATGTTAACAGTAAACGTTGTCTTATAGGTTACAATACACTAAATGATCGCTTCATGTAGGGCTGTACTCTCTAAAAAAATATCATAGTTGACAGGAAGGCATGTTTTACACTTTTTACCATTATTCAGGTGTTATCTTGCGGAGATAATGGTAGGGCGTGAATAGGTGTTCACTACTGAATCCCTGAAATATGATACACTTGAAGACTATAGTAAACCATTGTACTAGAAAAGGTTACATTCCACTAAGAAACGGCCCGAAAAAAAAAGTTGCAAAAACAGTCGATTTTGATTTGTGTCAAGTTCTTTCTTGCATTGTACATGACATATCTTTTTTATTGCATAAATCGATTCCGCTTAGAATTGCCTTTAAGAAAAGGTATGGTTATGGGGGTCTCTATGTGCAAAATGTTGCATTTATTTTCGCTCAAAGTTGTCGCTTTTACATTGAATTATATAGGGAAACTATTTGGTGTATTATGACCTAAACGCAAAACCAGGCCTAGTCACAAAGGTGCTGTATTTATAGAAAATCATCATTTTTTTTAGTGAGATATGATGCGTTTTGGCAAATTTCACGGAATAAATGCGTTTGTTTCACGAATTAAAGGAGCATCGTGAGTTTTTAAGAAAAAAATACGTTTTCAGAGGAAAATAAGAAAACAAATGTACAAAAACTCGTCTTGAGCATCTCAAATCGCAACAATTTGTGCTGAAAGAGCTCATGAACACGTTTGAATAGTTGTTTACTTCTTTTTCTACATAGCTTGTAACAATATTCCAGTATTTTGACCGATTGTTATTATTTAGGGTAATCGTTTTTACGCCTGAACGCCCGTTATAAATCAAAGCCTCCGAACGCGAAAGCCACATGGCTTATCAGGCGTTACAATAAAATGCATTTTCAAGCATTTCTACGTGAAAGATCGGTCTGAAAATTGGCATGCACATAGAAAATAGGTTTATAAGTATCGAGAAGAGCTTATTTTTAGCGATGTTAACAGCAAACGTTGTCTTATAGGTTACAATACACTAAATGATTGCTTCATGTAGGGCTGTACTCTCTAAAAAAATATCATAGTTGACAGGAAGGCATGTTTTACACTTTTTACCATTATTCAGGTGTTATCTTGCGGAGATAATGGTAGGGCATGAATAGGTGTTCACTACTGAATCCCTGAAATATGATACACTTGAAGACTATAGTAAACCATTGTACTAGAAAAGGTTACATTCCACTAAGAAACGGCCGAAGAAAAAGTTGCAATAACAGTCGATTTTGATTTGTGTCAAGTTCTTTCTTGCATTGTACATGACATATCTTTTTTATTGCATAAATCGATTCCGCTTAGAATTGCCTTTAAGAAAAGGTATGGTTATGGGGGTCTCTATGTGCAAAATGTTGCATTTATTTTCGCTCAAAGTTGTCGCTTTTACATTGAATTATATAGGGAAACTATTTGGTGTATTATGACCTAAACGCAAAACCAGGCCTAGTCACAAAGGTGCTGTATTTATAGAAAATCATCATTTTTTTAGTGAGATATGATGCGTTTTGGCAAATTTCACGGAATAAATGCGTTTGTTTCACGAATTAAAGGAGCATCGTGAGTTTTTAAGAAAAAAATACGTTTTCAGAGGAAAATAAGAAAACAAATGTACAAAAACTCGTCTTGAGCATCTCAAATCGCAACAATTTGTGCTGAAAGAGCTCATGAACACGTTTTAATAGTTGTTTACTTCTTTTTCTACATAGCTTGTAACAATATTCCAGTATTTTGACCGATTGTTATTATTTAGGGTAATCGTTTTACGCCTGAACGCCCGTTATAAATCAAAGCTCCGAACGCGAAAGCCACATGGCTTATCAGGCGTTACAATAAAATGCATTTTCAAGCATTTTCTACGTGAAAGATCGGTCTGAAAATTGGCATGCACATAGAAAATAGGTTTATAAGTATCGAGAAGAGCTTATTTTTAGCGATGTTAACAGTAAACGTTGTCTTATAGGTTACAATACACTAAATGATCGCTTCATGTAGGGCTGTACTCTCTAAAAAAATATCATAGTTGACAGGAAGGCATGTTTTACACTTTTTACCATTATTCAGGTGTTATCTTGCGGAGATAATGGTAGGGCATGAATAGGTGTTCACTACTGAATCCCTGAAATATGATACACTTGAAGACTATAGTAAACCATTGTACTAGAAAAGGTTACATTCCACTAAGAAACGGCCGAAAAAAAAAGTTGCATAAACAGTCGATTTTGATTTGTGTCAAGTTCTTTCTTGCATTGTACATGACATATCTTTTTTATTGCATAAATCGATTCCGCTTAGAATTGCCTTTAAGAAAAGGTATGGTTATGGGGGTCTCTATGTGCAAAATGTTGCATTTATTTTCGCTCAAAGTTGTCGCTTTTACATTGAATTATATAGGGAAACTATTTGGTGTATTATGACCTAAACGCAAAACCAGGCCTAGTCACAAAGGTGCTGTATTTATAGAAAATCATCATTTTTTTAGTGAGATATGATGCGTTTTGGCAAATTTCACGGAATAAATGCGTTTGTTTCACGAATTAAAGGAGCATCGTGAGTTTTTAAGAAAAAAAATACGTTTTCAGAGGAAAATAAGAAAACAAATGTACAAAAACTCGTCTTGAGCATCTCAAATCGCAACAATTTGTGCTGAAAGAGCTCATGAACACGTTTTAATAGTTGTTTACTTCTTTTTCTACATAGCTTGTAACAATATTCCAGTATTTTGACCGATTGTTATTATTTAGGGTAATCGTTTTACGCCTGAACGCCCGTTATAAATCAAAGCTCCGAACGCGAAAGCCACATGGCTTATCAGGCGTTACAATAAAATGCATTTTCAAGCATTTCTACGTGAAAGATCGGTCTGAAAATTGGCATGCACATAGAAAATAGGTTTATAAGTATCGAGAAGAGCTTATTTTTAGCGATGTTAACAGTAAACGTTGTCTTATAGGTTACAATACACTAAATGATCGCTTCATGTAGGGCTGTACTCTCTAAAAAAATATCATAGTTGACAGGAAGGCATGTTTTACACTTTTTACCATTATTCAGGTGTTATCTTGCGGAGATAATGGTAGGGCATGAATAGGTGTTCACTACTGAATCCCTGAAATATGATACACTTGAAGACTATAGTAAACCATTGTACTAGAAAAGGTTACATTCCACTAAGAAACGGCCGAAAAAAAAAGTTGCAAAAACAGTCGATTTTGATTTGTGTCAAGTTCTTTCTTGCATTGTACATGACATATCTTTTTTATTGCATAAATCGATTCCGCTTAGAATTGCCTTTAAGAAAAGGTATGGTTATGGGGGTCTCTATGTGCAAAATGTTGCATTTATTTTCGCTCAAAGTTGTCGCTTTTACATTGAATTATATAGGGAAACTATTTGGTGTATTATGACCTAAACGCAAAACCAGGCCTAGTCACAAAGGTGCTGTATTTATAGAAAATCATCATTTTTTTAGTGAGATATGATGCGTTTTGGCAAATTTCACGGAATAAATGCGTTTGTTTCACGAATTAAAGGAGCATCGTGAGTTTTTAAGAAAAAAATACGTTTTCAGAGGAAAATAAGAAAACAAATGTACAAAAACTCGTCTTGAGCATCTCAAATCGCAACAATTTGTGCTGAAAGAGCTCATGAACACGTTTTAATAGTTGTTTACTTCTTTTTCTACATAGCTTGTAACAATATTCCAGTATTTTGACCGATTGTTATTATTTAGGGTAATCGTTTTACGCCTGAACGCCCGTTATAAATCAAAGCTCCGAACGCGAAAGCCACATGGCTTATCAGGCGTTACAATAAAATGCATTTTCAAGCATTTCTACGTGAAAGATCGGTCTGAAAATTGGCATGCACATAGAAAATAGGTTTATAAGTATCGAGAAGAGCTTATTTTTAGCGATGTTAACAGTAAACGTTGTCTTATAGGTTACAATACACTAAATGATCGCTTCATGTAGGGCTGTACTCTCTAAAAAAATATCATAGTTGACAGGAAGGCATGTTTTACACTTTTTACCATTATTCAGGTGTTATCTTGCGGAGATAATGGTAGGGCGTGAATAGGTGTTCACTACTGAATCCCTGAAATATGATACACTTGAAGACTATAGTAAACCATTGTACTAGAAAAGGTTACATTCCACTAAGAAACGGCCGAAAAAAAAAGTTGCAAAAACAGTCGATTTTGATTTGTGTCAAGTTCTTTCTTGCATTGTACATGACATATCTTTTTTATTGCATAAATCGATTCCGCTTAGAATTGCCTTTAAGAAAAGGTATGGTTATTGGGGTCTCTATGTGCAAAATGTTGCATTTATTTTCGCTCAAAGTTGTCGCTTTTACATTGAATTATATAGGGAAACTATTTGGTGTATTATGACCTAAACGCAAAACCAGGCCTAGTCACAAAGGTGCTGTATTTATAGAAAATCATCATTTTTTTAGTGAGATATGATGCGTTTTGGCAAATTTCACGGAATAATGCGTTTGTTTCACGAATTAAAGGAGCATCGTGAGTTTTTAAGAAAAAAATACGTTTTCAGAGGAAAATAAGAAAACAAATGTACAAAAACTCGTCTTGAGCATCTCAAATCGCAACAATTTGTGCTGAAAGAGCTCATGAACACGTTTTAATAGTTGTTTACCTTCTTTTTCTACATAGCTTGTAACAATATTCCAGTATTTTGACCGATTGTTATTATTTAGGGTAATCGTTTTACGCCTGAACGCCCGTTATAAATCAAAGCTCCGAACGCGAAAGCCACATGGCTTATCAGGCGTTACAATAAAATGCATTTTCAAGCATTTCTACGTGAAAGATCGGTCTGAAAATTGGCATGCACATAGAAAATAGGTTTATAAGTATCGAGAAGAGCTTATTTTTAGCGATGTTAACAGTAAACGTTGTCTTATAGGTTACAATACACTAAATGATCGCTTCATGTAGGGCTGTACTCTCTAAAAAATATCATAGTTGACAGGAAGGCATGTTTTACACTTTTTACCATTATTCAGGTGTTATCTTGCGGAGATAATGGTAGGGCATGAATAGGTGTTCACTACTGAATCCCTGAAATATGATACACTTGAAGACTATAGTAAACCATTGTACTAGAAAAGGTTACATTCCACTAAGAAACGGCCGAAAAAAAAAGTTGCAAAAACAGTCGATTTTGATTTGTGTCAAGTTCTTTCTTGCATTGTACATGACATATCTTTTTTATTGCATAAATCGATTCCGCTTAGAATTGCCTTTAAGAAAAGGTATGGTTATGGGGGTCTCTATGTGCAAAATGTTGCATTTATTTTCGCTCAAAGTTGTCGCTTTTACATTGAATTATATAGGGAAACTATTTGGTGTATTATGACCTAAACGCAAAACCAGGCCTAGTCACAAAGGTGCTGTATTTATAGAAAATCATCATTTTTTTAGTGAGATATGATGCGTTTTGGCAAATTTCACGGAATAAATGCGTTTGTTTCACGAATTAAAGGAGCATCGTGAGTTTTTAAGAAAAAAATACGTTTTCAGAGGAAAATAAGAAAACAAATGTACAAAAACTCGTCTTGAGCATCTCAAATCGCAACAATTTGTGCTGAAAGAGCTCATGAACACGTTTTAATAGTTGTTTACTTCTTTTTCTACATAGCTTGTAACAATATTCCAGTATTTTGACCGATTGTTATTATTTAGGGTAATCGTTTTACGCCTGAACGCCCGTTATAAATCAAAGCTCCGAACGCGAAAGCCACATGGCTTATCAGGCGTTACAATAAAATGCATTTTCAAGCATTTCTACGTGAAAGATCGGTCTGAAAATTGGCATGCACATAGAAAATAGGTTTATAAGTATCGAGAAGAGCTTATTTTTAGCGATGTTAACAGTAAACGTTGTCTTATAGGTTACAATACACTAAATGATCGCTTCATGTAGGGCTGTACTCTCTAAAAAAATATCATAGTTGACAGGAAGGCATGTTTTACACTTTTTACCATTATTCAGGTGTTATCTTGCGGAGATAATGGTAGGGCATGAATAGGTGTTCACTACTGAATCCCTGAAATATGATACACTTGAAGACTATAGTAAACCATTGTACTAGAAAAGGTTACATTCCACTAAGAAACGGCCGAAAAAAAAAGTTGCAAAAACAGTCGATTTTGATTTGTGTCAAGTTCTTTCTTGCATTGTACATGACATATCTTTTTTATTGCATAAATCGATTCCGCTTAGAATTGCCTTTAAGAAAAGGTATGGTTATGGGGGTCTCTATGTGCAAAATGTTGCATTTATTTTCGCTCAAAGTTGTCGCTTTTACATTGAATTATATAGGGAAACTATTTGGTGTATTATGACCTAAACGCAAAACCAGGCCTAGTCACAAAGGTGCTGTATTTATAGAAAATCATCATTTTTTTAGTGAGATATGATGCGTTTTGGCAAATTTCACGGAATAAATGCGTTTGTTTCACGAATTAAAGGAGCATCGTGAGTTTTTAAGAAAAAAATACGTTTTCAGAGGAAAATAAGAAAACAAATGTACAAAAACTCGTCTTGAGCATCTCAAATCGCAACAATTTGTGCTGAAAGAGCTCATGAACACGTTTTAATAGTTGTTTACTTCTTTTTCTACATAGCTTGTAACAATATTCCAGTATTTTGACCGATTGTTATTATTTAGGGTAATCGTTTTACGCCTGAACGCCCGTTATAAATCAAAGCTCCGAACGCGAAAGCCACATGGCTTATCAGGCGTTACAATAAAATGCATTTTCAAGCATTTCTACGTGAAAGATCGGTCTGAAAATTGGCATGCACATAGAAAATAGGTTTATAAGTATCGAGAAGAGCTTATTTTTAGCGATGTTAACAGTAAACGTTGTCTTATAGGTTACAATACACTAAATGATCGCTTCATGTAGGGCTGTACTCTCTAAAAAAATATCATAGTTGACAGGAAGGCATGTTTTACACTTTTTACCATTATTCAGGTGTTATCTTGCGGAGATAATGGTAGGGCATGAATAGGTGTTCACTACTGAATCCCTGAAATATGATACACTTGAAGACTATAGTAAACCATTGTACTAGAAAAGGTTACATTCCACTAAGAAACGGCCGAAAAAAAAAGTTGCAAAAACAGTCGATTTTGATTTGTGTCAAGTTCTTTCTTGCATTGTACATGACATATCTTTTTTATTGCATAAATCGATTCCGCTTAGAATTGCCTTTAAGAAAAGGTATGGTTATGGGGGTCTCTATGTGCAAAATGTTGCATTTATTTTCGCTCAAAGTTGTCGCTTTTACATTGAATTATATAGGGAAACTATTTGGTGTATTAGGACCTAAACGCAAAACCAGGCCTAGTCACAAAGGTGCTGTATTTATAGAAAATCATCATTTTTTTAGTGAGATATGATGCGTTTTGGCAAATTTCACGGAATAAATGCGTTTGTTTCACGAATTAAAGGAGCATCGTGAGTTTTTAAGAAAAAAATACGTTTTCAGAGGAAAATAAGAAAACAAATGTACAAAAACTCGTCTTGAGCATCTCAAATCGCAACAATTTGTGCTGAAAGAGCTCATGAACACGTTTTAATAGTTGTTTACTTCTTTTTCTACATAGCTTGTAACAATATTCCAGTATTTTGACCGATTGTTATTATTTAGGGTAATCGTTTTACGCCTGAACGCCCGTTATAAATCAAAGCTCCGAACGCGAAAGCCACATGGCTTATCAGGCGTTACAATAAAATGCATTTTCAAGCATTTCTACGTGAAAGATCGGTCTGAAAATTGGCATGCACATAGAAAATAGGTTTATAAGTATCGAGAAGAGCTTATTTTTAGCGATGTTAACAGTAAACGTTGTCTTATAGGTTACAATACACTAAATGATCGCTTCATGTAGGGCTGTACTCTCTAAAAAAATATCATAGTTGACAGGAAGGCATGTTTTACACTTTTTACCATTATTCAGGTGTTATCTTGCGGAGATAATGGTAGGGCATGAATAGGTGTTCACTACTGAATCCCTGAAATATGATACACTTGAAGACTATAGTAAACCATTGTACTAGAAAAGGTTACATTCCACTAAGAAACGGCCGAAAAAAAAAGTTGCAAAAACAGTCGATTTTGATTTGTGTCAAGTTCTTTCTTGCATTGTACATGACATATCTTTTTTATTGCATAAATCGATTCCGCTTAGAATTGCCTTTAAGAAAAGGTATGGTTATGGGGGTCTCTATGTGCAAAATGTTGCATTTATTTTCGCTCAAAGTTGTCGCTTTTACATTGAATTATATAGGGAAACTATTTGGTGTATTATGACCTAAAATTATGCACAGTGAAAATATGCAAAATTATTAAACTTAGAATGTTGAATCTAAGTGTTACAGATCGTATTTATTATTAAATATAAAATATATTGTGTTGTGTTGTTTTATTGTTGTACCAATTTCTAAATATCGTTAACTTTAAATGTAAATCACGACTTGTCTATGAGTTTATAACGGTAGTTATTTTAATACTTATTGTACTCGTTGATTAGTTGTTTACTAGTATTCGATTTATTCGTTAAGGTCGTTTTGCTCTAGGTTAGATAAGTTCAGCTCATCTAATCCATACAGTTGCACGTTTATAATTTGTCTAATACTCAGATCACTCATCCCTTTTCCCGTGCACTGATATGTTTAATGTCGATCTCGTGAATCGTATGATTGCTAAAGTCATTCGATTCTTTACATTCAAAGAGTATACATCTCTTTGTATATTAATGATATTTATTACCATTAATAAACATATTACAGGTAACTATGTTTTAGTATTTTAACAATGTTTCGTTGTTAAATTGTATTTTGTATTGTGTGTATTGTTAGTATTGTTTGTATTTTAAGGATCACCGTCGGATCATGCATTACTTGTATTTGTGTATTGCTATATTTATATAGATTCGATTCTTTACATTCAAAGAGTATACATCTCTTTGTATATTAATGGTATTTATTACCATTAATAAATATATTACAGCCAAACGAGTTTATCCTCCACGATAGAACCTCACGGAAACCCACCGGCAACATTGGCGCCCAACAAGTCGTCGTGGTATTCAGGAAAACAAGGGTTGAAATATTTTGTTCAACGCTGAATCGTCGAGCACAGCATTTTGCTCAAATTGGCCAAACTACGCTTTTGCTATTTTACATAGTAGAGACATATTTGGGAGTTATTCCCAACGAGACAGTCGACTGAACTTGGATTGTTTAGCGACAACACGCGTTTGCTGAACGTTCTATGGTCTGTCTGCTCACGGAGAAACCGTTCCCGGGACATTCACGGTATAAATGTGCACACATTAACTTTTACGTACGTACGTCAACGTCAGGATTCTTCATTCTACGTTACCAGGATTGGATTCGCCGTTCAGTCTGGATAGTGCATTGACACTGTTATTGGACTTATTACATAGTGTATAGGACTAAGTATATTGTTTTGTTTATTCTTTGCTGATCCGACGGATTTTGGTGAGTGTATTTTTCTTTGCATCAATTTGTATATTATTTGCAATTTTGCGTAAAAATTATCACTAAGTTGACCATCGAAATTATAAAGTATACTTCGATTTCAATTTTACGAAATTTGGCATATTGGTCACGGGTTATCTTGGTGTTAATTTAAGACGCAACTGCGAAACTGTTTATTTAGACGTATTTGATTTACTTGCTTCATTGTTTACATTTTAAGATAAGTTGGAAAAGAACGAATATCTAACTTGTCTCGTTCACTAACCGATGTATTAACACCGTTTTACTTAAGCACGCAATAATCAGTACAATCGGTGTATTTCAGTAGAGCATACATTCAAATTCTACCATTAGACAGACTAGTATTATTGTGTTATCCCTAATTAATTATCATTCAGATTTATATCCTTTACATCTGTCCAGATAGTCACAGTATCGGGTTTGATTTTAAGTATTGTTAACAAGTATTTCATATTTCTGTGGACGTTATAGCATCGACAGAAATATTTACCAAATATTCTTATACCAAAATTGTACATGAAACCATGCATTGTAATGCATTGCGTGTATAATACACTGTATTTGTATTATACATATTGGTAATTCGTCGTGATTTTCCGCATTTTGCACGCGAGAGTGACGCGCGTATCGCACTATATAATCGTTAATTTCGCTCGATGAAATATGTAGCGAAATTAGCGCGGTTGATAGCGTTTTAGACTATCACGCGGGAGAACTGAGTTCGATTCAGGATACCGGCACGTAAAATTAACCTTGGAAATTTCCAAATAAATTGAAATAAATTGACCACATTACAAATAAATTGAAAGAAAATTAGCAAGTTGAGTGCGTTTGAAAATAAAATAAATCAGTGTTTCTCAAAGCTGGCAAACGGAAGTGCAATTCAGGGGAGATAATGTGTGTAGATTACGAGCAAGGGCAGTGAATTATTTATACTGCATCATTTGAATGTTTGAAAGAAGTATTTTTTCATGTTGCAACCAACTTCATACGAAACGTGAGGTGATCGTGAGGTTGCTGTGATAATATAGTGCTTTAAGGAGATAGTGTTGTCTTAAAAGAATAGTATTTATTGATAGTAGTGCTAGTTGTTGATTAGTATAAAGAGGCCTCTACATAAGTTCATAGACATAAGTATTCAGTATATATAGTAGACAGGTAAGGCTCGCACGATGAGTTTAGAACAGTTTAGAAATGTGAGTGAAAGAGAGGAGAGATTGCAGAGGAGAAATATAGAAAAAGAGATGGAAGAAATAAGGCACGGTAGACAATATATCCAGGAGAGGAATCGTACTCGCCTGAATGAATCGGTCCATGCATGCGAGTCCTCATTACGAACACAGGAACGAATTACGAGTAGTACCAGACAACAACGTGTTTCGTCTTATATTCCATTACACGAGGGAGAGAATCTTGAAGATTTGGACAGATTTCTAGAAGAAGCACGTATGGAACTACGGGAAAGAATCAATAGCCTTGGATCAAATGTCGGTGACCTCGTTACAGTTGATGAGTACGTTGGTGACACCGAACAAACGCAAACCAAGACGTTTGAACATCAAAAGCCTGCACAACAACAGGAGATGGAAACAGACAGCAGATACGGACGACAAGCACACATTATCCGTAACAGAGAAGAAAATGAACGCACAGAAAGGGAGTTAGAGTTACGACGGCGGCTTCTGGAGCTAGAGGATCGCGAAAGCAAACATCGGCAAAGAGAAGAGCATATGTATGAATATTGGAAACGTAAAGAGTTTGACTTACAGCAAAAGGAACGAGACATGAAACATAGTTTTGAGAGCAGAGAAGAGCGATTATTATCTCAAGAAATGAAGCTAAGAGATATGGAAATCTCATTATCTGAGAGGATGCAGAAGCTAGAATGCAAACTTGAGATGCGATAGAATCTTACATCGGACGGTTACTGGAAAAATGAACGAAATGAGACAGTGGGCAAGGCGTCTGTGCTTGAACATAGCAGCAAAGAGAAGATTGACCAACTTCAGCGTAAGATCGAAACTCTTCAAAAAGAAAAAGCAGCATTAGAACCAAGATTACCAGATGCTGACGTTTTACGCTACGGCAAAACGCTAATTCAAAAGGACGGCATGAGAGATGCCACAGAAATTAAATTGAACATCTCGTCATTTTCAGGAGAGGTACCAGTACCAAGGAGCGAATCGTCATTCGAGGATTTCAAATTAGAGGTAGACAGTGTGAAAGTTATATATGCGGACCACGTTGTCAAACAAGGCCTTCGCAGAGCACTTAAAGGGCAAGCCAAGAAAAAGATGCTTCATATGCGTGCTGATGCAACGGTTGATGAAATCATGACCGAACTTGAAGACAATTTCGGAAATGTCGCCAGTACCGACACATTACTATCCCGTTTCCTCAGTGCAGAACAGGATATTGGCGAGTCCGTTACCCAGTGGGGTTTACGACTCGAAGAAATGCTCCTTCAAGTAACTAGAAAGACCAAAATTGATGACGAAGAGGGCGGTCCATGCTAGAGAAAAGGTTTTGGAGAGGCCTCAAGAGCGAAGAATTGAGAAATGCCACCAGGGTTCACTTCGAAAATAATGTCCCATATGAGGAACTACGAAATAAGGTACGCGAAGAGGAATTCGAGGTGAAGCTATTAAAGGACAAGGATACCAAACATAAGATAGGGAAAGTGAGTCAGCTTGCTGTTGAGACAGATGCATGAAAAAGTAACGAATTACTGCAACAGCTAATGAAGAAAATTGAGAGTCTCGATCGAAAGTTGGAAGACTTGAGAAAGGAAGGACACACAGGTCGGCAGAGTGGCAATGATAGAGCTGCAAATACCACAGGTGAATACCGACAGAGAGGGTTTCAGAGAGGTGGATACCGGAGACGCCCCAATTATTATCAGAATAACCGAAATAATGATCATACTGCAAACCCCGATAAATTGATGACGAATCAACCAGCATCAAAGGAACATTTAAACTAACAAACGTCGCCATTGAGGGTCGAATAGACGACGTTTCCATTTCTGACCCCAAACCACGAAAATGCAATTTATTTAAGAGGCTTATCGGTTGTTCCAACGAATCCGATATTTGTATTAATGGCTTACGAACACGGGCTTTGATTGACAGTGGAGCCATGGTTACGACTATTAGTCAAAACTGTTATGAACAAATGGACCCAAAGCCATTTCTCTATAGCTTAGAAGATTTACAGCTGTCAATTACAGGAGCTAACGGAACCGAACTTGTGTATATGGGATACATCGAAGCAGCCATATCAGTTCCAAACATAAGTGAAGAAACCTTTGACGTACCTGTTTTGGTAGTGCCCAATACGGAGTACAATATCAATGTACCCGTTATCATTGGTACCAATGTGATACGACACCTTCACTCACTGCCATTAGAAAACTTATCTGAGGAATGGAAAGCAGCTTTAATGGCTACGTCTCTGGCGACGAACATAGGCTTGGTGGTTTCTACGAACAAATCCACTGTAGAACTACCACCGTACGAAACTATGACAATATCCGGTTTCGTTCGAAAATCAACACAGGATTCGGCCGCTGTTACTGAGCCATCAGAGAAGGCGTCAAGTCGAATTGGTGTATGCCCGCGTGTTGTCCGCCTTGACAGCCGAGGAAACACTGCCAGAGTACCGGTGCGCATTTTCCACTTGTCAGCCAAACCCATTAAAATTGTCCCTAAAACCGTCCTCTGTGCATTGCAACCTGCAAAGGTACTGCGCTCATGGACACCAGATACCGCAGAGACACCATTAAACGCGAAGTGTGCACCACAACAAACAAACAAGAAAGATAGAGATAGGTTCTGCGAAAGTCTGAAAATTGATATTAATCATTTAGAACCGGAACAACAAGAGCAACTCAAATCCATGTTGTTTGAAATGAGGGATGTTTTTTCGTCAGGGCCGTTAGATCTGGGTAATACCGATCTCGTTCGCCACAAAATACGTCTAAGTGATAACGAACCATTCAAAGAACCTTACAGGCGCGTACCGCCTGGACTCATAAATGAGGTTCGTGAGCATGTGCAGGAAATGTTGGACATCGGCGCTATTCAGCCATCATCCAGCCCTTACTCATCCAACGTGGTCATTGTCCGGAAGAAAGACGGAACTATACGCTTCTGCATTGATTACAGGAAGCTGAATAGCCGTACCCACAAGGATGCGTATGCCATTCCCCGCATTGACGACACCATTCACCTCCTTTCCGGTTCCCGTTACTTCACTAAACTTGACTTGAAGGCGGGGTACTGGCAAGTAGAGATGGCGGAAGAAGACACAGAAAAAACCGCTTTCCAAGTAGGAAGTTTAGGCTTCTTTCAGTGTAACCGGATGCCATTCGGCCTCTGCAATGCCCCGGCTACATTCCAACGATTAATGGAGCGTTGTATGGGCGAATTACACCTTAAAGAATGCCTCATATACCTTGATGACATCATTGTTTTCAGTCATGATTTTTCAGAGGCTGTTCAAAGACTTAAAGCAGTTTTACAACGTTTAAAAGACCATAAGCTCAAACTAAAAGCCTCCAAGTGTGAATTTATGAAACCGGAAGTGATATATCTAGGTCATTTGGTCTCAAAAGACGGTATCAAAACCGACCCAAGTAAGATCGAAGCGATACTTAAATGGAAAGTACCGACCTCTATCAAAGAGGTTCGAAGTTTTTAAGGATTCGCCGGTTATTATCGAAAGTTTCTTAAAAACTTTTCCCAGATAGCCCGGCCCCTCAACGACCTCCTGATCGGCACATCCGGAAACCAGTCAATTACGAAGAAGAAGTTTACATGGGGTGAGGCACAACAGCTTGCTTTCGACACTCTTGTTCAGAAATTGTCAACAGCCCCAGTTCTGGCGTATGCCGACTATTCGAAACCGTTTAAGTTGCATACGGACGCATCTTCGCACGGTCTTGGTGCAGTGTTGTATCAAGAACACGACGGCGTGGACAGAGTGGTTGCTTTTTCGAGCCGCAGTCTGAAGACATCGGAAAAGAATTATCATGCAAGTAAGCTGGAGTTTCTTGCTCTCAAATGGGCAATCACCGATAAATTTCATGATTACCTGTATGGTATCCCATTTGATGTCTACACGGACAATAATCCACTAACATTTGTGCAAAGCTCAGCCAAACTAGATGCATGTGGCCATAGATGGGTCGCCGCACTAGCGAACTATGACTTCAAAATACACTACCGGTCGGGAAAGTTGAATGTTGAGGCCGATGCACTTTCGAGGCTAGATCAGGACGTGGTACAAGCTGTCCTGGTAACGCATTCAACCCCTATGAATTCAAGTCCTGTTGTCGATCAGACCAAAATAAATGAAGCCTGCAACCCACCGGAAGTTCTAAAATCCGATGACTGGATAAACGGTCAAAATGCTGATCCAACAATTTCACAGGTCAAGACACTTATTGTTCTGAACTGGCGACCTAATCAGAGTAACGTCCGTCAACTTCCGCCGAAAGTTAAAAAGTATGTGCGCGTGCTGAAGCATCTATACATTGATAACGGGATTCTAATGCGTAAAACAACATTACATGAACAAACCGTACAACAGGTTGTTTTGCCAGAATCGGCCAGATTGCATGTTTTTAAAGCATTGCATGATGATATGGGACATCAGGGTCGAGATAGGACAATATCTGTATTCAGCGAAAGATTTTTTTGGCCTGGAATGTCAAGTGACATAACGAAATGGATACGAGAATGCGACAGATGTATTCGGAGTAAAACTGCCCCTACTTTTGCCACGGGTCTAGTAAATATAACCTCGACGGCACCTATGCAACTTGTGTGTATAGACTTTCTTTCACTGGAAGCATCAAAGGGAGGTTATGAGAATATACTCGTAATCACGGATCATTTTACGAGATATGCTTAAGCTATTCCAACAAGGAATCAAACAGCTCGCACCACGGCAAAAGCTCTGTTCGACAACTATTTCGTACATTACGGGTTTCCTGAGAAATTGCACAGCGATCGCGGTCAGAACTTTATGTCGCGCGTGATCAGAACGCTTTGTGCGATAACAGGTATAAAGAAAACGCGCACGACTGCTTACCATCCGCAGGGCAATGGTCAGTGCGAACGATTCAACGGTACACTGTTACAGATGTTGCGCACCCTGGGCAATGAAAAAAAGGCAGACTGGAAATCTGCAGTACCAGCACTGGTACATGCGTATAACGTGACTCGGAATGAGTGCACTGGCTACTCACCATATGAGTTAATGTTTGGACGCGCCCCTCGACTTGCAATCGATGCAGTACTGGGTTTGAAACGACAGGGTGTTGGAGGCTCAGCACCGTCAACATATGTTAAAGAGCTCAAACAACACTTAGGGGATGCTTACAAAACAGCCAGCCGTGTATCGCAAGAACGTGGAAAGAAAGCAAAACAACAGTATGATAGAAAAGTACGTGAAACTGTTATTTACGTGGGCGACAGAGTTTTACTTCGCAATTACGGGTTAAAAGGAACTCACAATATCGCCGATATATGGGCAGAACATGCATATACTGTGATCGGCCAACCTGACCCGTCGATTCCGGTGTTCCGGATCCAGCACGAAAGTGATAAGAATATCATCAAGACAGTTCACCGGAACCAATTATTACCAATCCGCCAACTGCCGCTTGACGTAACGTCTACATCCGAATCGGAGTCTACGTCCGAATCAGAGAAAACAAACACGCACGAAACTTCAGATGCAGAATCCGATAGATCGCGTTCGGACCAGTCGTCAGCACGCAGTACGTTGAGGTGTAATGGTCGATCGAAGTCTGTGTACGTTCCACCACACAAGCGGAAGCCTGGAGAACCAGGGTTGTTACCGCGCAAAACAAAGCGCGCAACAAAAACCCCAGCGTGGATGCGCACTGGAGATTACCTAGTGTAAAAGTATATTATATCCATTAAATCGTGAAAATATGTTATACATATTTATTTATTTTAAATAAATTACAAGGTGTTTATTCATGATGTTTTATTCTTTATTAAGTATGCTAGTGTATATTATGTGTGTGCTATAATTACACGTTAAATATGCATTATTGTCTACAGTTGTCTGTTTTTAATATGATCGGAGTTGCGTTTTTCGACGTTCCAAATGTTAGAGATCCTCCTTAGACGATTTCACGCGTTCATAATGTATTACTGAAAATTGCGCGAGTTTTGTTTCGAATTTAATTGAACGTATGTCGAGGACGACATCAAAATCGGAGGACGGTAATATGTTACAGATCGTATTTATTATTAAATATAAAACTATATTGTGTTGTGTTGTTTTATTGTTGTACCAATTTCTAAATATCGTTAACTTTAAATGTAAATCACGACTTGTCTATGAGTTTATAACGGTAGTTATTTTAATACTTATTGTACTCGTTGATTAGTTGTTTACTAGTATAGGAGGTTTTGGGGATTCCGATAATGACGTCACGTTTGCGCATGCTCGAATTTTGGCCGTCAGCACTGCGGCCATGTCGCTATTGTTTGCATTTGATGAACCGCATCGTGATAGGGTTATCATAATCATCTCTACTTGACACATATTCGCGACCATTTTTAAGAACAACAAAATACTCAGAAATTGAAATTCTTTCAGAATAAATTAAATTCAATGAACGAACACAAATAAGGACGAAAATAAACAACAATAGATTGATTTCATGTTATCAACATTTAGAAACTGATTTGAATCTATTTGTCTGTAAAAACTTACCTTGTTACAGATTAACTAAATCCTCTTGATAAATTTGTTTTTATTTAATTGTTCACACCAATTTGACACTCTTTGTTTCAGCATTTTTAACCCAGTGTTAAATTGCCCCTGTTCATCACAAACCGATTATCTCGTTATGATCGGATACTGACCAGACAATTACTAACAAAACAGGGTGTCATAAATCTGGGAACCTATACCCTGAATAAACCACATGTGTCTGGTCATTAAACACAATTTATGATACCTCCAGGTCATCTCTTGTCATATTGAGCAGTAATTTAAGCCAAATACAAAATACTTAACAGTAACTTTAATAAAATATTTGAACATATTTAAAAAATATACATTTTTCATAAATGGATCAACACGAAGTGTACAGTGTATATATATAAGCCAGTTTAAGCATAACAATATAGTGTTTAATAACTATAAATTTAAAATATTGTACTAATTTACTGCTACACAATTAACGTATTTAACGGGTACCTGCAAATGTAAACTCTGCTATAATTTGTAAAGATCGTGCGTTACTGCAGTGTTCGAAACATCATCATGAAAACAAGCAATCACGTTTGATCATAGTAGGGATGTAAAATACTTGCGCAAAATAATTAAAATGTATAATTTATGGTATCATTAAATGCTAGATTTGTATCGCTCATTATCACTAGTAAATCGTTTTCAATTAACATGTAAAGATCGACAGTTCAATTTTCAAAATATGCAGGTGTTTTTTTTTTCCATTTGAATGCTAAATTTTATTAATAATTTCATTCAATGTAAAACCAAACGAAAATTCATTCAGTGTTTAAGAAAATTAAAACTACATTGAAAGATTGTAATATATAGCGCTTTTTTAGGGCTTTGTTTGATAACAATGCAGCTATTACAATACATTTCTATCGCTGATGAAAAATAACACTATCGCATCCACACCACTTATAGTTATAATCAAATTATTATATGTTTTGCTATTTTTGAATTATCTTTTATTTAAGTCCTACTTTAAGAAAGAAAACGGGAATTTATAGTCTTGCTTCGTGAAATTGTCAGTATTAAGTCTTCCGACGACCTTTACTCTAATACAATGTAAATGGCCGCGATCGAGAGGTTTGACGGCCAATCTATTTTTAGTAACGGAAAACCCCTCTTGTGACGTCACGCCAAAACCTCCAATTCGATTTATTCGTTAAGGTCGTTTTGCTCTAGGTTAGATAAGTTCAGCTCATCTAATCCATACAGTTGCACGTTTATAATTTGTCTAATACTCAGATCACTCATCCCTTTTCCCGTGCACTGATATGTTTAATGTCGATCTCGTGAATCGTATGATTGCTAAAGTCATTCGATTCTTTACATTCAAAGAGTATACATCTCTTTGTATATTAATGATATTTATTACCATTAATAAACATATTACAGGTAACTATGTTTTAGTATTTTAACAATGTTTCGTTGTTAAATTGTATTTTGTATTGTGTGTATTGTTAGTATTGTTTGTATTTTAAGGATCACCGTCGGATCATGCATTACTTGTATTTGTGTATTGCTATATTTATATAGATTCGATTCTTTACATTCAAAGAGTATACATCTCTTTGTATATTAATGGTATTTATTACCATTAATAAATATATTACAGCCAAACGAGTTTATCCTCCACGATAGAACCTCACGGAAACCCACCGGCAACATAAGTATATACAATAATTGAAATAGAAATTAATAGATTTAAATAATACATTTACTAAAAACAGTCTTAATTTACTGATCAAGGTATTGATCAATATATACTGCTATTTATACAGTGACAACTGTTAACATAATTTTCTGTATGAAACAGTATTACTTTTATACACTACATTTAGTGATTAAGAGTAATTGAAAATATACACAAGATGAAAATTCAACCAATAACATTCACCGGGTTTATATTTTATTAAACCATTGAACTATGAAAGATTTGAACCTGGAAAAGCAAAACTAATTAAAAACACTTCAAAATATTATAAAATCTGTTGAATTCAAATCTAAAATGCATTCCCATATTGGTTTTGTTATGTATAATTTAGTTACACATAGTAAATTATTGGCATGACCCATTCTCCATATCTATTTGGAGGTTGCCTAAGCCTTTTAGGTCGGCCAACTGATTCCTGTTGCGTTGTTGGATATAAATTTAAACATTGGACCTAAAAATCTCCAGTAAAAAACAACAAGAATACAATTAAAAAAAGGAAAAAAAGTAAGCCTCAACTGGACTCGAACCACTGACCCCTAAGGTCCTGGAGTAAAAAGTCTCCCGCCTAGACCACTCGAACAACCATGCTCATGCTATGGGCGGATGTATTTTTTTAATGAAATAAGCGATCCTCTTAGTTTCCCAAACTATAACGACAACAACAGAACTTTCCAAATTATTCAATCGTTTCGCGTTGCAACGCTTTATAATTCCAAGGTTTTCAAATTGTCAAAAGATGCATATAATGAATATTTTAGAGCATGGTAAATGTTCAGTATTACTATTTCCTCACAAATATCATTGCTAAAACGAAAATTTGCGAATATGAAACATTTTTTGATTTTTTTTTTTCATTTTACCAAAACGAAAAGGCCCCTTATAAAAAAGGTCAGCCTTATAAAAGATAAATTGCTCTGCTACACAGCAGATGTCATAAATAAGAAATACAAAAATGCACCTTGTGACTGTTAGTTTGTTGTTATTTGTTTATACTTCGGTTATGTTTATTTGTTATTTATCCTTAAAGTATTATAGAACTTCAAAAACCAAACACACTGAATTAGTTAAAGCTGAAAGTTATTGCTTCAATCTTGTTTTAATATTACTTACATTTAATGACAATCCCCTTTTGACCAAATTGTAGAGAAAAACCAATGGAATTTTTCTAAAATGAAGCAAAACCAAGTATAAGATTTTTCATTGGCTAATTCATTCTACAACTTTCTGAAATGTGATGTTTCTATGAGCCTTTAAACTAATTGTTCCTATAGTAAATTAAGCGCACCGACTTGAAACAGGTGTTGTTAATAATGAATTATTCACTATATACATTTGTATATAATGTATCCTTATATAATTTCACTAAACAGAATGCCTTTCAGGTAAATGGAAATATATGAAGTATTACCTAAATGTGTTTGGTTTAGCTTTTCAAACCCATTTAGTTGATTTATTTAAGGTAATATTTATTAAAAAAATCAAATGAATTATAGACAAAAAGGTTTGATCATTGTAGGTGTATGACAGACTTCAACCTTTGAGTGTCACTCTGAGCCATTCAGGCATGTTGTATACAATGGATCGGATATCGGGACATTTTAATACTGAACTAATTGATTCCATTGCCAGTGGAAAGAAATTCAGAATTGTTGGGGACAACATTAACTTTCATTAAGGTTTAAGCACTGTCCCAACAAGAGCTGTCTGAGGACAGCGCCCTCGACTATTCGAGTGCTTGACAGTATAACGTAAGCCATCATAGGGTAATATTCAAATTATTCAATAAGGTCAAGGTAATAGTTCAGGTATATTTTTCACAATCTATTGGACATTTGTAAAGACATAAAACAAACTAATAAGATTTTATTTAAAGTTTGATTGCAATTGCTTGGGTGGGAAGTTTGGACTGTCCTTCAAAAATAAAGTAAATAAATATATTTATATATTTTTTAACCATGTTTCAATGAAAAAAATACTCTTTTTTGGGTTGGGTGGGAGTTGAGAGGGGGGTATAATGTGGGGTGTGGTCATTTATTAGATGATCTTTCAAAAATAAAAAATGGGGGGGGGGCAGGGATTCTGGGTTGGGGCATGAGGTATTGTTTGGGTGGAATCAATTGTGGTATACAGGTAAGTGTTGTTTTGTCAAAGTATTAATAAAATCTGATCATAAATAAAGATGTAATGGCAAATTATTGGCAATTTAACTAAAATTTACTCTTGACCTTCACAGTCAAGGTCATTCAAAGGTCAAGGTCAAATTGAACTTGGCAGGTACAGTACCCTCATGATAGTAAGAAAATATTTGAAATTTGAAAGCAATAGCTTTGATACTTTAGAAGTCAAATGGATCTAAACACAAAATTTAAAAAAATACTCAGTTACTAAGATAAAAAAGGGCCATAATTCTTACAAAATGCTTGATACAGTTGTCTGCTCTTGTTTATATATTGGGGGTCATGTTGTTAAAGAAGTTTGCAAAATATGAAAGCAATATGTTAAGGAACATTGAAAATATTTGAGGTGGTACGCAAACGTTAACAAAGATTTATCAATAATATGCATATTCTAAGTGGAAAAAGGGCCATAATTATAACAAAATGCTTGATAGAGTTGTCTGCTCTTGTTTTTAAGTTGGGGTCATGTTGGTAAAGAAGTATGCAAAATATGAAAGCAATATGTCAATGGACATTGAAAATATTTGGTGTGGTACGCAAAACTTTAACATTTGCACGCTAGCGGGAACGCCGACACCGGGGTGGGTAGGATAGCTCCACTATATCTATTTAATATATAATAGTCGAGCTAAAAATCCGGTAAAGAAGATTAACACGGAAGAACTGCACACATGGATTTCTCAGAACCAAATTAAGTGTTATTATGAAATTGGACGTTAAAAAATAGGGTTACATTATTATGCTTAATAGTTCGGAACTTTTTATTCAAATTACATAGAATGTTTGAATTTTAAAAACATTGTTATAGACAATGAATTTTTATTACTAAACTGTTTCCCATAAGGCCAAAAAAATATTGTTTCTGGTCACCATATTGACCCTCTTTTTTGTATCCCCACCCAATCTTTTTTTATTGACACTTTCTTTAAATATGTCAAAAGTCAATTATTTATAAGTAAGTTCTTTTTAAGGTAGATTTGATCATTTTTCAACCAAAATAAGCATAGCAGCACATTTAAGAACAGAACAGAAAAGAACTTTATCAGGTAACTTTTACTACATGATATATCGTTACAAACAAATGTTAATTTATAAACATAAATCACGCAACTTACATACCATTCTCACACATTTTCACCCATACTATCCTCAGAAACACACAAACATACACACACACTCACACTAACATATGCATTAATTCAACATAGAATATACATTTTCATCAAACATAAATGATATGTAATTTATTTTAATAAATCAATCCAATCAAATATATTTAAGATATTTAAAATATTCGAGGATAGACTTTCCTAAAAAGATGTGAAAATTCAATTAATCAAGGAATCTTGTAATAATAATATGTATGCTTTTATTTAGGTGACAGTTTACTAAAATCATATTCTATCCCCAGTTCATTATTACACAAATCACAACAAATTGAAAACTGTTAGACTTCCTCAGTTTCAAAACCAAAATACTGGTGAACTAAAGTTCTTCGGCAGAGAGTTGAGTTTCCACAATAGTCCTTCATTTCTCTGGTCATATGTGCAGATGCAATGACTGATTTGTTAAAGAAGAGAATGGCCAGGGCATCAACATGGCTTCTTCCTGCTCTGCCAATCTCTTGTATGTAAGCTGCAAATATAATGTGTGTGTGTATATATATATATACATAAATGAAGATGTACATTTTGCTAAAAATATTAGGAAAATTGTTTCTAGTTTTAGGAAAACTTTGTTAATAGGTAATAAACAGCTCCAGAAAAAAAAGGATTATTTGTGTCCTGTTTGAGCTGAGAGAACAGATTAGAACTTAAAGCACAAAATAAAGATGTATAAGCTCAGGTCAGTTTGTTTGCATCAGCAGATCAAAACTTCATTATCTATTATCTTGTTTGTGCTCAATTCTGTGCTCATTGCTCAAACTGCAAATAGTTTTGTTGACTTATATCTAATATTGGAGCTTAATTATGCTAACATTATGACCAATGTTGTTTAATTCCGTGTTCGCAATCAGAGACGTAGATAACAACGTCTCTGTCGCAATGCATCTGTAACTGACTGGCTGTTGATAACATGAAAAAAGAAGAAAGCAGTGTAGTTTAAGGGCTAGTTTAAATAATTAGACCTTGGTTACACAGGATTATCATCCCACCAAGGAAAATTACAAGCATCTGGATTTAAGCTCGCTCGGTAGGCATGCTAGAATAATGGTCATCACAGGTTTTAGTCCTGCATGTGTCATAATCTCTTTCTCTTGTGTACTATGACTATGTTAATTGCTTAGCACTTGAATTTAAAATTAAAAAAAAATTACCGATTATTTACAATAATAATTATTTTAACTCAGCGCTCTCAGCCATCATAGCAAAAACTGCAGGTACAATAGGACAATGTAAATAGTTCTATTAGAATGAGCAGTGGCTTGTAAAATTTATTATATAGCTGTTTGTTATACATGAGCATTGATAAAACAATCCAATTAAATGTATGTACAAATACATTATCGATTTTTAAACAGAATAAATTGTATTATGTAAGCCAAAAATGTACATATCATTGGTAAAAATAAGGATTTTGACGGTACTATTACTCCATATAATTAATGTTATCCGAAATTACATTTTCCATTTATTTATCCGAAAACTATTCAACTTATGAAGAATGAAAAATCTCATACAAAATCAATCGTTCCGTGAAAATGAGTCATACCATTGAAATACTTAATTATAATACCGATCAAGAAATAAATAATTTGCACAACAAACCACCTTTTAAAATTTGCTAGTTAACTTACTATTGCATCGCCTCCGCTATAGCTTCGTCTGTGCCTGCTGACTCTTCGTATACAAAGGGGCAGGTAATCCAGAATAAACGTTAAATCGACATAACAAACAATTTGATTGGCTGAGCTAAGTCGGGATCATGAGATGACGAAAATGCTCTCCTCTTTTATTAAATGCACTCTGCCTTTTTTCTGCACCGCTCTTTTTTTAATTGTACGCCGCTTTTATGTAGTTTTGCACTCCTAGTTTTTCTATCTCGTGGCCACGACATAGCTAACTCGTGGCCACGAGATAGAAAAAAGAGGAGAGCAATTTAATACAAGAGAAGCACCGCTCTATTTTTAATTGCACGCCGCTTTTATTTAGTTTTGCACTCCTCTTTTTCTAGAAAAAAGAGGAGAGCAATTTAAAAAAAGAGAAGTGAATGTCACCTCTATGACACCGTATTTCTGCGTTAACTAGTTTTCTGCTCGGAAGAGAATTCGTTTAAAGGAAAAATACCATTAAAGCGAAAAGTGTCGTCCCATGTTAGCCTGCGTGCACTGCACAGGCTAAGTTGGGACGACACTTTACGCACATGCATTAAGCCCAATTTTCCCAGGGCAAGGTTCATTTGCTTGTTCTTCCTCCCCCAACCCACAGGTACTACTGAAGGACCCGCTGTACATCGGATTGAAGCAGAAGCGGGTGCGGGGCACCAAGTACGACGCCTTGATTGACGAGTTTATAAACGCCGTCGTGAAAAGGTCTGCCTTGCAACTAAATTATGTCATAATAGTTCCTCTATATATTAATAGCATATTTCACGCGACACGTCTCTGTTTACAAAAGGCATACACATACAAAGATTGCACGTGTATGCAATATCAGAAAACTCATAGTTCAATACAATTTTAAAAGCTCTCCTTAATCACCGGGTGCATATATGAGCCTTGTTCTGAGAAAACTGGGCTTAATACTTGTGCGTAAAGTGTCATCCCAGATTAGCCTGTGCATTCCGCACAGGCTAATCAGGGACGATACTCTCCGCCTAAACTTGATTTTCGGTAATGAGGGACTTCCTTGAAACTAAAAATACCATAAAAGCGGAAAGTGTCACTCTCTTTATAAATTTGAATTGCTTGTGGTCATTTCAAACTTGCGATATAAAAAGCTATAACATAATTTTGAAAACTGAGTTGCGTCTAAGATTATACAACAGCGAACAAATTCAGTGCCTTCAGCGCTTTGATTTAATTAAAAACCTCGCCCTGGAAAAGGAGTTAAATGCACGTGCGTAGAGTGTCGTCCCAGATTTACATGTTCCGTCCGCAAAGGCTAATTAGGAACGACAAGTTCCGCTTTTATAGTATTTTTGTTTATAGGAAGTCTCTTATTAGCGAATCCATTTTAGGGAAAAAAGACGCACAGACAGAGCTTGGGCGACACTTTACGCACATGCATAAGGCCCTGTGTTCCTAGACAGACGCTCGATTATTGATACAACGCAATTTTCGGTAAACATTCTGCAGCCTATTTAAAGCTTAGGTTGACGTCCTATTTGACGCTACGTTTCCGTTACCAGGCACAGCATCAGTGGCAGTGGCCGGGATCCTCGCCAGTCTGAACATTACCGGAAGAAAGTTACAGGACAACGTATTGTGTTTCAAGGGAGCAGGAGAGGTACACGGAGATCTGTTTCCGATGTCCGTTTTTTCGTGTCTGATTAAATTATGAAGGCCAGATCATTTCCGCTTTGCGATTGTGTCAGTTATTAAATTCTTTAAGTCCCTCGGCGTCTTCACGGCATCATTTTGAGGGGAATTAAATCCCACTTGTAGCAATCTCCACGCAGAGTTGTCGTTCCATGCTCTCTCATACAATCTCTGCCTTCACAAGACAATCCTACAAGATTTGGTAGGATTTTTTGTTTGTTTAAGTATTATTTTATGAAAAGTCGAATCCTTTTTTGTATATATATTTTGAAATAGCGTATAAATTTAGGTTTATAATAAAAAATAAATTACTTTAATTAAAAAAGTAAAAAGAAAATTATTGTACCACGTGGCTCGGCTATCATCAAGTGGTTGGTTATGAAGGCAGGGATTTGATCCAGCTATGCTGGTTCCAGTCAAATCTCTGCGCGAAGGTTGTTGTTGGTGAATGTTGTTATTCATTTCCGGTGGGATACAAATTGTTGAGTGTCTATCTTTCGGCGAATCCTTTATTGATGTTTCGTTCATTTTGTAACTGTAACAGTTGCATGCGGTTCACATATTTCAAACGTTCTATCTGTAAATCAGTATAAATAAATAAATAAGTAAATAAATAAATAAATAAATAAATAAATAAATGAATAAATAAATAAATAAATAAATAAATAAATAAATAAAATAAATAAATAAATAAATAAATAAATAAATAAATAAATAATTAAATAAATAAATAAATAAATAAATGAATGAATTGATGGATGGATGGATGGATGGATGGATGGATGGATGGATGATTGATTGAATGAATGAATGAATCCAAAGAAGATAACAAATATATTTGGTCCTACGGTAACACCTCCTATGTTTTAACTGGAATGTGTTATTAAAATCTCTGACGTTCAATGAAGTTTTCATCTGATACACACACATTGCATATGAATGATACATCTTTTATATCTCCCCAGGCCTCTATCGGAATAGCGAAACTGCTGATTATGGCCCTTGAGGAAGAAGGGGCCACAACTCAGGAGGCGTACAGCAAGATCTGGATGGTCGATTCTAAAGGGTTCATCGTCAATGTCAGTTAACCGCTTGTCAATTCTAATTGAGCGTTACTCAGGGAAAACGGGACTTAATGCATTTGCGTAAAGTTTCCTCTCAGATTAGCCCATGCAGCCCATGTTCCGCCTAAACTGGATCTTCGCTAAGAAGAGAGTTCCTTTTTTACCCAAAAAAAACCGGATAGTGTCGTCCCTGATACGCCTGTGCGGTCTTTACGTGTTCTGTTTTTTTTTGCGTAGGTTAACCGTTATTACAAAGTGTTTAAACGTGGCCAAGTATTATTATCAGGCGTTTTTTAAGGAGGTCACTTGATCTACCCAGTATTGAAGTACGGGTTAGATAAAATGAAACTAGTGTTGTTGTTTTTACATGATTGTATATATCGAGCACTCGCCAAACAGGAAACGGAGCGTTCCGAATAATGACTTTGATTAAAAGATCGGCGAACACTTCGTTGGCAACGACACTCACATGTACACTGTATAAAGATATTTATAGATGGACAGCATAAAAGCTTTAACGGTTCATAAACCGCCCCGCCTCATCTGCATCCGCATATGGTTATCAAAACCTGCGAATCATGATATAAATAATAACAACTATTAACTAATTTAGTTACAAGTCAACTTCATGCATTTGGTCGTGAAAGTAGTCCAAACCAATGTAGGCGGTCTGACATGTAGTCTTCTATCTCTGTAATTGTCCAAGGAAGTAGATCGTCACCTTTTGATTAACAATGGTTAGTAGTTGCCTTTCTCTGTAGTTTGCGCGGAAAGTAGCCTCGAGAGGCAGTGCCCAAATAGGCTGGAAAGTATTCCTCAACTTCCATAGTTGGCCCGGAATGTAGTCCCCCCTCCCCGGTCTCTGTAGTTGTCCCAGAAACTAATCCCTCAGGTTTGTAGATGGCCCTGAAAGTAGTTCCCGCCACCTCGGAAGTTGAGTAAGAAAGTTGTCTCCTCAACTCTGTAGTTTGCTCTAAAAAGGTGACCCCCCCCCCCCATTCATCTGTTGGCCCGACAGGTTCTCCTAACTAACGCTTAAAGTGATCATAATATTCAAATATTCTCTCTGTCAATGTTCCATAATTGGTTACGTCATTTTCATCTGCGTTCAGCATTCAAAATGATGTTTTACCTATTTTAAAAGTCATTCTTTGTTGTATATAACCTCTCGATCGTTTAGCCAGGAATCTTGTCATTAAAAGCAATAAACCACAACAAAACTTCGAGACTTTGAATGACTTTGTTGATTGCTTTTAGTATACTAAATATTGTTAAGAAGTATAGTCCTTAAAGTCATTTTTAAAATAAAAACATTCCGATTGTTTGTTTGAAATGTGTGTGTTATTTCGGTTTTCGAAGCTATCAAAAGTTAGCAAGATCTTCAAACAATGGTTGATATATCACAATGTTGTGTAGCCGCACTTGGGTGACGATGGATCATGACTTAGGAATTGACGACAAATGAATACTTTTACATGCACAAGGCGTATATTTTTTTAGACACAATTATATACCGATACATAAAATGTTTGATCCTATGCTAAACAAAGACAGCAATTACTACCCTCTTTAGAGTTCCATATCTGATAAGCGCTAGAAATATCTCGTCAAAACAAATATTAGAATACCAAATATTTGCAATCGAATGATGTGGTTGAATCATCCAAATGCACATTTTATATAAATAGGTGGCGCAGCGCAACCAGGTGCTTTTACGGAAGCTATTCTCCGAATTATGGCGGAGTTTAACGAACGCCCGATTATTTTCGCTCTCAGCAACCCGACGAGAAAGGCAGAGTGCACCGCCGAACGGGCATATCAGGCGACAGACGTAAGTCGAACTCTTGAAAACAACCACGTGATTTTGATGTTTGAAATTTAGCACCATTGTCAAACAGTCAGAATTATTTTATGCTATGAGATTTGTCTAACAAGATTGTGAACATAGAGAGAAAGTATGTGTTAAGTAGACATTGGTCTTTTGAAATCTATAAAGTTATACAATTCTATCAGCAATTTTAAAATTAATAGTTGATTTTCCTTTTTAGCTTTCGAAAGCAAAAACCAATTACGCACCACAGCACCTATCGGGATGTGCTGCGTAAAAATATTTAGAGCTATTACTTTATACTTTATCCCATTTATGCCTAGCATCTAGAAAAAAGGCCTTGACACACAGTATGATGCGGCGTCTCATCAGGACCTCGCGCTGTTTGCCTAAAGGAATTTCTGTAATAAATATTCTAAATATAGAAATAAATATACTAGGCACCCCTAGGCCACAACAAATTGATTACATGTTCGATGGATATCCCGCACCTAAAATCTTAAAACGAAATAAAATTATTTTTATTTTTATTTTGCGCCCGCAGCAACAATTTGTGCTCCGCACATATTCGTTTAATGATTTAGTTTAATTTAGCCGTCTGCCTCGTTGTTTCAGCGAAATATGTTAACGGAAACGTAATTGTTCCGCCAGTTGCAATCAATCAAAAGTGAACTCATTCAGGCCATCAACCATTCCTACTTTGTTTTGGTTTGAAAATGACACCAAAGGAAAATTATGTTCATATGATGTATTTATGTTGACATGTTGTGATTGAAAATGAAAAATCATGGATTAAACAGCAAATACTTTAAAATATGTGTTTAGTCCTTACCAGTTTTACTTCTATTTATACAGATTGTATTTGTTTTGCCTTAAGATTTAAGCAGGTTCTAGTCATTCGTGATTGCATGTTTCTTGGAAAAGTATGTTGTTTTTACCCCCCGCCATAGGCGGAGAGATATTGTTTTGGCGTTTTCCGTCTGTCCGTCCATCCGTCTTTCCCTCCGGCATTTTTGTGTCCGGAGCCATATGTTGGAAGTGCTTTGGCGGATTTCATTGAAACTTGGTATGAGTATATATATGGATAAGAGGATGAAGCACACCAAATGGCATTGTACACCATCTGTTAATAACAGAGTTATGACCCTTTGTATCCTGAAATAATGCTTTTATGTCCGGAGCCATATCTTGGAAGTGCTTTGACGGATTTCATTGAAACTTAGTATGAGTAAATAATTGGATAAGAGGATGATACACGTTGGCGTTGTCCATCCGTCCAGAAAACGTTTGTGTCCAGAAGTATATTGCCGGGCGATGTCAATTCAACAAATTTGCTTGTTTAAATTGATTTGATTAAAATAGTGTTCCCTCTTTTTGTTGTACTGCTATTGTTATAAATATATATAATAGTACTAGTAATTCTACTAGAATGTATACTAGACTTTTTTGCACTCAAATTAGACCAATATATGTGCTATGTTAAAATATAGTATCAATTTATATAAACAATTTTGTTTCGCTTTTCGCTCGCCTGCGATTTTAAAAAAATGGAATAAAAGTAAATTTATTTTTATTTCGCTCGCTCGCTCCATTTCTGGTTGGCTAAAATCCATAGAACACATCATCAATTTGTTGTCGCCTAATTTTGGAAATAAATTGATCCAATTAGGATTTGAGAGTCCGCAAGGCATACATGGATTAATTGATACGTAAAACAAAAACTATTTGTCTCAATACGAGGAAAATCATTTCACCGTTTTCTTCATCATTGCCTTTTACGAAAAATTCATTTAAAAATGGACACCTGATTTACCCAATGAAATTTATTTAGTTATGTTCTGCCCCAAATTAACCAGGGCCGGTGCGTATTTGCAAGCGGAAGTCCCTTCAATGCGGTCACCCTTGGCAACCAAACATTCCATCCTGGCCAGGGCAACAACGCTTACGTGTTTCCGGCAGTCGGGCTCGCCACTGTGGCGTGTGACATCAGAACTATACCGGAATTTGTGTTCTTAGAGTCGGCAAAGGTTTGGCCCATTTCCGATCATTTTTGTCGTTGTTCTTACCAAAGGAAGCGTTCAAGATTTTGGGCGCCCTAAAACATGCTCAACCCCCAATGTGTTTTTGCATTGACGCTCCAAGGCGTTGATCCCAAATGTTTTATTGCGGAATTTGTGTATGTTTTTCGTGTCGTAAATCGATGACTGCATACATCCCCATTATTAATAACAACGCACTCGTTATTTATTAGTCAAGAAGTTCGTCGCATTCGAATTTGGGTCATCTTTATGCATGTTCATAATCGGAAAAAATCTCCATAAATATAGGTGTATTAAAACGTTCGATGTACATGTACTTTTATGTGTATGTGAAAACTGCCTTTTCTTTGTTTATATTGAACATTTTGTATTATACAGCATTAAGTACAATAAATAAACGTTAAACCAACAGTTTCCAATAAATAAAAACACTCGTAAGTAAATGAATGAATTAATGAATTAATTAATTCAATAATTCAATGAATGAATGAATGAAGGAATGGATGAATTAATCAGCGAATTAATTAATGAATGAATTAAGTAATGCATTAATGAATTAATGAGCGAGTGAGTGAATGAATGAGTGAACGAATAAATGAATGAACGAAATATATAATTAATGACTGACTGAATGAAATAATCAATTAATTAATTTAATAAATAAATTAATTAATAAATGACGTTTGAAATTATGATTTTAAGAAGTAATTACACCTATCTACCCACCCACACCACTAATGTTCACATTAAATTATTCTTTCATCGCGTATTTCTTTTCATGACCAGGCGCTAGCCAAGATGGTGTCCAGGGAGCACCTAGCGGAAGGGCGCGTGTACCCGCCACTAGCGGATATCCGGGAGGTCTCCACAAACATCGCCATCCACCTGGCGGAGTTCGCGTACCGGAACCGCCTGGCGTTCCACTTCCCGGAACCGGCCGACAAGGGAAAGTTTATCCGGTAACACCAGTACAACATCGATTACGAGACTTACGTGCTGGCGCTGTATAACTGGCCCGGTCACAACGTAGCATAGTCATAAAATGGGCACTTAGATCTTAAATTTCGTGCTTTTTTGTTAGTGTTGTTTGTTTTAATTATCGTCGTGTGTTTTGCAATGTCCACCATATTTTATGTCAAATAATACTGTATCGGTGTTTTAATGTGAACCTCCGTTATAAGAATTGTTTGTGTGCTGTTTTATACCGAAACTATCACCCAAAATTTATATTATTTGTTCACAAGGTCGGCAATGTTTTTGCAGTAAACTTCTCAAACGATCTAAACTGTCTTTCTTGGTTATTTAGCAAGTTTTGCATTCCAATATTCTGTATGTTTAAAAATGCATTTAACTATATACATGCAATTGGTGGTACTATTTACATATTCATAATACATTTATATTGATTATTTTATTTTCCACATGTATATGTCTACAAAATAAAACAGTTGAACTGTGTTTGTTTTGTTTTATGCTTCTGGTACTACTAGTTCACGTGCTTGGACTTGCTGACAATAGGATCTATATACTATTTTACGCAACCATTATTTTTACATGTCGTTTTACTGCATCTAAACTGATAATTATCGGTTTCTATAACATTTGTTATTAACCTTAAATTGAATTACATGTACTTGTGTTTAACCCAAACATTATTTTGTGATTGTCCAATCATATTAAGGTATATGGTCACATGAGCTCTTTTGTCTTATCAAAATCGATATCAGCCATCATTGCTCGGATTTCTAATTAGGCAGATGTCTCAACATTTATTGTGATTAAATTGACAAACTACGCCTTAAAGCGGTCATATCAACGATAAAATTGACAAACTACGCTTTTAAGCAGACATATCAAGGGTTATATAAACACGACGATATTGTGTTTTTAATAACTATGACTTTCTAAAGGGACAGAATGAATGTTGGAGAGGCAAAACAGTTTGTTTTTTTCAATCCAAACACAAATGTTACAATTTTATCTTTTATGCTGTTTTGGTTGCCAAAGTATAAATATATTTATTCTTTAAGAAAATAATTACTTGTTGCAAAAAATAATAAGGGTTTGTCCACAGGCATCATAATAAAAACCACCAAAAAGAACCCACAGCACAACATACCTTACATTAATTTGCCATATATTATGCTCTCACAAGCATTCAACGTTTTCGAATTTAAATTAAACTACAAACGCATAGAAGAACCGAGCAACGAAAGTTATAGTTTGAGGCCAAGTGATAAAACAAGATTTAATTATGGTTGTGCAGCGTATGTTAACTGTTAGATTCTTTTGCATAAAGCACAAAATCTGCAGATGTAACCCTTTAAAAAAGATGGACATCGACCGGACAATCCGGTGTAAGAGGATTGCTTAGTTCGTCTGCCTGTGGAAGAATGTCATCGATAAAAAGGTTGTAATTGTCCTTATAGATGGTCGATAGCATTCCATTGCTGCGATTTCAGGATTAACTAGAGTTTGTAGGTGTGATGCGAAACGTAACAAATCGATGACTTTTCAGTCTACAGGCTTTTCTGTGTAGTAAATGATGATCGGCTTACATGTCCAAACATACTAGAGCCGTGCTCTGTGAAAAAGGGGTTTAATGCATGTGCGTAGTTTCGTTTATGATTAGCCTGTGCAGTCCGCACAGGCTAATCATAAACGACACTTTCCGCCTAAACTGGATTTTTCTAAGAAGAGACAGAAAATATAATAAAGGCGGACAGTATCGTTCCTGATTAGCCTTTGCGGACTGAACAGACTAATCTGGGACGATACCTTCCGCACATGCATTAAACCCCCTTTTCATCGAACCCGGCTCACTTTAGTATCATGAAACATAACATGTTGTGTAAAGAACAATTAATACGAAAATACAAAATGAACGCAATGTAAGCCCATGCTGTCGTAAACTTAATGAAAGATCTTGTTACATTAAATGTATTTTACGCCTTTTTGGTGTTAACTCATTTAAACCATAGATAAGCTGCGCTCTCGGCAAACAGGTCTTAATGCTTAAAGGATTGAAACGAATTATCTTCTACATGAAAATCTTGCCTATGTGGAAAGTGTCGTCCGATCAGCCCGTGCGCACAGCACATGCTAATTCGGGACGACACTTTACGCAAATGCATTAAGCCCCGTTTTCACAAAGCGTGACTCAATACATGTTATTTTATTGGTGATAACCGGTATGTTATTTTTGTTCTTTTTTTCAAAATAAGCTCACAATTAAAACTAAAAAAACGGATAACTTGTCAATGCGTGTACCTTGGCTATGATATTATTCCCCAAACTGAAGAAAACAACTTTGTGTACAACTGTTACGTTTTATTTTTTTGAGTGACAACACATAACTGTTCTGTTCTAAGTACATTAAAGTGCCTATCAGGTTCCTGTATAATTAATTATACCGTTTGTTCGTTTTTCGCTTTGCATTCGACAAAATGAAACACGAAAATAAACGTTCTTATAGCCGAAAAAAACAACGAAAATATCAAATTGTTTTCTTTTGCAGTTTTCTACCTTTTATATGATTACTTTTGAATACATTAAACGTATTTAGAGAACAATTATAGAGAATAAATAGTCGAGTCTTGGGACAGATCTTGTTGGCTTGTCTAATGAACGAATGGATAGATCTAAAGTAACGTTATATTATGATACCAATGTACATGGCTGCTTTTGTTTCAAATCATTCGATTTGATTTAATGTATAACATCCATTTCAATAACCATTGCACAATAAAATATATTTGGTCATCGAAGCTTGTCTCTTCAAGTAATTAAAACAATCGAATTATCGGTATTATCATTGTATTCATATCTGTTAAGCAAATGAAAAAGTTCCACATTGTTGCTAAACATATGAATTCAATTAGTATGGTGACCCAACTGCTCTGAGGTGCACTGCCTAGTGCAGCCCTGTCACGACAAGTCGTGTGCCGTCCGGGCTTCTACACGTCGGGCATCTGACCGGCAGTGTGCTCTCGTACCAGGTGTCCACGCAGGTCTTGCATCCACCCAGTGATTTGCAACAAGTTGCAGATATAGGGTGCGACACTGGTCCTAAATTTATCACTCTATGTCGTGATGATGGGTAGAGCAAATGTTTGTAGCTTTAAGCTATGAGTTGACGCACTCTGTTCTTTTAAAATTGTATCAGCATGTTTATGTTTGGTGCTTCTTTAATTAAGACAAAAATGTGCTTATAACAATTATAAAGTTATTTCAAACCCACAAACAAGGGCTGTTTAAAAGCCGCATGCCCCCATATGGGCTGTCAGTTGTAGACGCAGACATTATGTGAATCCGTTTTTTGTCAATGTGACCTTGCCCTTTGACCTATTGACCTTAAGATCAATAGGGGTCCTCTGCCAGTCATGATCAATGTACCTATGAAGTTTCATTATCCTAGGCCTAATCGTTCTTGAGTTAGCATCCGGAGACCATTTTACTATTTTGAGTCACTGTGACCTTGAACTTTGACATAGTGACCTGAAAATCAATAGGGGTCATCTGTCATGATCAATGTATTTATGAAGTTTCATGATCCTAGGCCTAGGCATTCTTGAGTTATCATCCGGAAACAATTTTACTGATTGGAGTCACTGTGACCTTGACCTTTGACCTAGTGACCTTAAAATGAATAGGGGTCATTTGCCAGTCATAATCAATGTACCAATAAAGTTTCATGATTCTAGGCCTAAGCGTTCTTGAGTTATCTTCCGGAAACCATTTTACAATTTCAAATCACTGTGACCTTGACCTTTGACCTAGTGACCTGAAAATCAATAGGGGTCATGTGCCAGTCATGATCAATGTACCTATGAAGTTTCATGATCCTAGGCCTAAGCGTTCTTGAGTTATCATCCGGAAACCATTTGGTGGACGGACCGACCGACCGACCGACATGTGCAAAACAATATACCCCCTTTTCTTCGAAGGGGGGCATAATAACAGAAAAATCAATGCTAATTAGTTATTATAATCCATTTATTCGAATACCCTATAAGTTACAACTCTCACGTTGTTACAAATTAACCCGTTCATGCCTAGTGGACTCTCCCATCCTTCTAAATTGGATCAATTTATTTCCAAAATTAGGGATGTTTAGTATATTTATTTCTATATTGAGAATTTTTCTTACAGAAATTTCTTTAATTAAACAGCGCAGACCATGATTAGACGCCGCATCATGTGGCTTCTCATCTGGGTATACGCTGTTTGCCAAGGCATTTTTCTAGACGCTATGCATAAATAGGTTTATGAATTTTGTTTGATAACGTTTGTTTTTGTTGCACAGATTTTTCCACTTCGAATGCACTGGATGTGTAGAAAATGAATTGAATGATACACGTTTCGACTTATGAGTGTACTTAAACATATCACTGAAGCGAACGTGTTCTTGTAGGCGCGTTCCTCTTCCTGGCTCACGGCCCGGACCTGGTCAATCACCTGGGCCCCGGAAACATCCTTATCCTTTCGTATACCGTAACGCCCTTCGCATCTTCTGTTCAAAGAACATTTACTCTACACTTATTGAAGAACTAAACTCTAAAACTCATGTTTATTCTTGGCTCTGCAGATCATACACGTTAATCGACCGATGTACATTGTATACGCTTTTGTATAATGATATTCAAGTTGTCACTTTAGGAGACAACCAGGGTCTAAAAAGAAACATTTCAACGCGTGCAAGAAGTTTCTCTAAGCTTGACGCATGATATTCGTCTTCTTAATGTAACGTAACGTTCATACACAAAAACTTTTAAGCAGCGTTATAATACCATTGGAAGGAAAAATATTTTGTTAGTATTGACTCTACGGAGCATTAAATAAATATTATGTTGTACAAGTAGATATTAAACAGACACATTCATTAATATTATATCAGTTTTTTTTCTAGTCTTCAAGCGCAAATATAAAACATAAATTAATTCAGGTTGTAAAATGCACCATGTGTTTGTTCTTTATCAAACTGATCGGAAATTATTGATTTGAAAGTGCACTTAACCATTTCATAATTTTTTATTAATTTTTATTTTACCCCAGCTGTTTTTATTTTTTTCAATATTTGCAGTACTAATGAAACTTTAACTTGCTATTGTGCGACTTTAAAAGTAAAATACTGCGGTTATTTTGGAAGCCGTCGTTTATCTTTCTCCTTAAAACGTCATGCGGGTATAAAGGGCAATACTAATACAACAAGAGCACCGCATAGCGGGTGCCAACGCTCGGCTGTGGGTGCAGTTTTGAATAAATGAAAGCTTGTCAGAAGAAAAGGGAGAAAGGTAAGTGGCGAGAAGAACTCATCTGAGAGTTTTTATATTAGAGGTTACAGTGACCTTTACCTTTGACCTAGCGACCCAACAATGGCTGTGGCGTGTAGAACTCATCAAGGTGCAGCATCATATGAAGTTTTAAAAATGTAGGTGGAAGCACTTTTATTTTAGAGCCAATGTTAAGGTTTTAGCACGACACGGACGGCAGACGCCGGACGGGTGACGACGAGCTGGCTTTGACAATACCTCGGGTAGCCGAGCTAAAGATTGGAATAAGTGGAGAAATCACATTCATTGGAAACCCGACTCTCTATGTGCATTTTATGATGGTAACCATCGTTCTCGCAGATTTTAATATACTCTAAGTACATGTAACTGTCTCATTATGTGCCATGTTTAGACGTCCGACCCAGCTCTGCCGTGTGTTATCGTCAATATTACATATCATCCTTTTTTGCTCCACCACTGAATTTTACCTCCGAATCGGCTTTCCGTACATTTACAATTCAATTGATTGCGCAATGTATGACTATCTCGAGTGACGTAATTTCTATGTGTGCAAGGCCGCAAAATTATAACATATTATAGCTGGTTCTAGACTCTCTGGACTCGAACGTGATGGCAAGGATGTACTGAGGCAGTTACCACAGGGCCGCTAAGTTTTTTTTATTAAGGAAGCATTTGTTATGTTTTTGGTTTTTCTCTCAAAAGACCATTAACAACCGTTCGCTGCTTGAAGTTCTAGCTGTGATAGACTATGCGATTTCAAAATTCGTGTGGTCAAATCACGCAATACACATACATACATAATGCATGCAAACGCTCATTTCACACACAGTTTGTGATTCGGTATACTGAAAGCCGCGTTCTGTGGAAACGGGGCTTAATGCATGTGCAGTCCGCATGGCTAATCAGGGACGATACTTACCGCTTTTATGGACTCTTTTGTTTTATGGAAGTTTCTTCTAAACGAAAATCAAGCTCAGGTGGAAAGTGTCGTCAATGGATTAGCCTGTGTGGACGGCACAGGCTAATCTGACAAGACATGTTACGCACATTAATTAAGTCCAGTTTTCATAATACGCGGCCCATATATTGCCTAGTGCATATTTATTAGTAATAGCATCATCGAGATATTCGTTTATGTTACTTTGTTTGAATATAATCTAATTAAAGTTGTTTCTTATAACCATATAACCATATAACCATATAATACGGATAATTTTTTAATTACACTCGGTCATGGGGCAAAATGTACTTTTAAATATTTTCCATACCGTACCATATAAAGCAAATTTTATCAACGGTTTTCGCCAGAACCCATACGCTAATGTTTTCGCATGCGCCCGTGTTTCCAATATGATATTGTTTCCCATACGCCCGTGTTTCCCAAACGCCAGTGTATCCAATACGTCATTTCTGTGCAATACGCCAGTGCTTCCCGTAAATCCGTGTCTCCCTTACGCAAGTGTTTCCAATATGCCAGTGTTTCATATACGCCCGTGTTTCCTATACGCTATTGTTTCCCATACGCCAGTGTATCCCATACGCCAGAGTTTCACAAACGCCAGTGTTTCCCTTACCCGTATTACCACTCCGCACGTGTTTACCTCACCACATTACTCTAATGCCCGTATTCCCCATATCGCCCATAGAAAGAATAAAAGAAAGAACTTTTATTTCAACAAATACATATATACACAATTGAAATAGACCTTTATGGTCCTTGTTCAATATGATGTTATATCTACATAAATGTACAATTTGGCGACAATCAGTGCTTAAATACATATCATGATGTAATATTCATATCAGTGTATTTACAAATTATCAATGTACGTGTATTTATCAATTTGCTTATCGTGTATGTTAATAAAAAATATGGTATGTATATGTACACTACTTTTCATTTATAAAGAATTTCATTCTTAAGAATTACATCATACTCACATGCAAATCTAATATTACTAATATTACAGCACTCCTAAATCTTTAATGGTTGAATTTAAGCTTTCAGTCAATTAAATTTCGGGATTACAACAAAATGTTCCATAAAATACTTGGTACCTCGACACCTGTCTATTACTGAAGAATAGCCAAGTTCAGGTTATTTCCATTTAATTTTGAGAGTTAAATATATATGTATTTCCATCCAAGGACTGACCTACCGTAACCAAATATAGAAAAGTCTTAGGAGATTTGTTAGTTACATTTTTTAGCGTAGTAGTGTAACCCATACACGAGTGTTTCCCATATGCCCGTGTTTCCTTCCCCCAGGTGCTAAAAAAAGACGGACGCCACCCAGCGCTGCGTCGACTGCGAGAAGAATTTACGTGGTGCCTGTAGCTCGAACGCACGCCCTGGTCAAGAGGCATGAGGGAAGGCACTTGATCATTTCGACTGATGGGTGGTCGATTTTACAGTTCAGGATCTTTTCTCACATAACTGTGCTTATGTACTGGGGCATATAGCAGCGATTAGGTGCTTGTATGCCAACTACCGTATTTTTATGCTCCTAAAATTTTTTTGGGGGAGCATATAGTCGTCGCTTCGTCTGTTCGTGCGTGTGTCCGTCCGTCCGTGCACAATTTTTGTCCGGGCTATTTCGCAGCAATTAATGACCGGAATTCAATTACACTTAATGGGAAGCTTCACTACCAAGAGGAGATGTGCAAATTATCAGCCGGCTCTGGTCGAATGATTTTTCACAGAGTTATGGCCCTTTGGAATTTTCCATTAACTGTACATATAGCGCAATTCTTGTCCGGGCTATTTCTCAGCAACTAATGACCGGAATTCAATGAAACTTTATGGGAAGCTTAACTACCAAGAGGACATGTGCATATTATCAGCGGGTTCTAGTCAGATGATTTTTCACAGAGTTATGACCCTTTGAAATTTTCCATTAACTGTACATATAGTGCAATTCTTGTCCGGGCTATTTCTCAGCAACTACTGACTAGAATTCAATGAAGCTTTATGGGAAGATTAACTACCTTGAGGAGATGCGCATGTTATTTGTGGGTTCTGGTAAGAAGATTTATTTAGATCGTTATGGCGCTTTGAAATTTTTAAGTTGCTAAACCATCCATCGTATTATTTTGTCCAAAGTTATGCCCCTCAAGACGTTTCCTTTTATCTGAATACATAGTGCAATATTGTGACAAAAAAAAACTTTGGGGAGCATCACCCGTCTCCGACGGTTTCTTGTTTAAATAGCAGCGCTCTTCGAAAACGGGGCGTAATGCATGTTTGTAAATTCTTTATGGTCCGTTCAATGAAACAAACTATAAAACCGAAAAGTGTCGTCCCCGATTAATATGTACAGACAGCACAGGCTAATCTGGACGACACTTTACGCACATGCATTAAGCCCCGTTTTTCTCGAGGTAGGCTCATATTAATTCGAACGTATATAGTTGGAATAATATTAGGAGTTCAATAAATTAAGTTACACAAGTACACTTAATTTACAAATGTCTGGATGGTAAACTTGACAATCATTTAAGCGTTTGAGATGTGTTTGCTTATTATATTTATTGAATGCGATTAAATGAGGGAATGAGTATAGCATAGAACCAAACCTTCCTTTTAATATAAATCATTTCATTAATTTTGAAAATAAAGTTAATTCAACACATGTTACATTTTTATGTAGGCCACTCTGAAAAATATTTTGTATTAGCAGTGTGAGCCATTGTTAGTCATACCGTTGCAAAGAAGTTCCGAGTACAAGCAATATGACGAATGGCTGAACCTACCATGGCCTCAAAAATAGAAATCATGAGCAGAACCTGTGTTTTTTGTGTTTTTTTGTTTGTTTTTTTTTAGATCAGGAAAACACACTATCCATTCATAAATACTGTGATAAAGCAATAACCCAGCAGACCTGAAAACAATAGTTATTTACAATATAAGCAGTAAAACCAGAGATTGTGTGCAGCCTAACTGATTTTGAGAGGTATACAAACATGAACACTGATGTACAATTCAGATACCTGTCCTAAATCCAGGAGCAGTTTTACACACAAAGGATTAGTGGCCACTCAACCGTGGCTATAGATATTGTAAAACTAGTGATTTAATCCCTTTTCTTTTGCTTTCGGTGGTAAGGGATAATTACAACAAAACATTATTTACCACTATCCTTGACAGGATCTCTTATTAGATATAAGATTTCCTTACATTTAAGTGATCATTAATACATGATAAAAACTGTAGATGATAAAAACTGTATCATATTTTGCCTTATTACTCTATATTGTCATGCATGAAAAGATTGATTTAGAAACGTCTATACCTAAACTTGTATAACAAATAGTATATTACAATAGCATGTCTTAGCAGTATAATATGATGTACACATGTTCATATTAATTGCGCCGGATAGGTAACAAATATATTTGACACATGTTTGAAAACATGTTAAGTCTCTTAACAATATATCATATAATTTATGTCATATATGTTAAAATAAGCTACATTAACACTGTTAAAACTTTTTTTTATAAAAATAAAAAATGGAACCCAACAGCTAAGCAGCTTTAATACAGTTAATATAAGAACCTAGTGGTGTAGTTAGTGTGAGTTAACATAATGTGCTGATACACAATCACCAGCTGTTGGTTAAACAATATAAAGGATAAAATGATAAATTATTGTTTATTTTAACTATACTTTGGCACAACTAGGTTGTAAGTATATTTGACAGTATTTACATGTACATACAATAGCTGCTTTTATGTATACAAGAATCAAAATCCAGTTGGTTATTAGAAAACAGTGTAAATTTTATGTGACTTTCACATGTATTCATGTGCTAATTGCCTGTATTGTGTTGATGTTTTATGTACACATATTAATGAATACCTTATTATTAATAACATACAATAGCTGACCTTGTATACATTAGAATCAAAATCCAGGTTGATATTATAATTGTAATGTGTTGATGTTTTTGTACACATATTAATAACTACCTTATTATTAATAACATACAATAGCTGACTTTATATACATTAGAATCAAAATCCAGGTTGATATTATAAAACATCGTATATTAAAAAATGGCGCTTTAGCACATTAAGGGAACTTAAATTATTAAAGATCACATCTATTAAAATTAGTTGAATATTTGTTTTTCTTCCGCATTGGTAATGTTTACGCTTGTTTAGATTCACATTAGCATTCATGTGCTTATTTTAAATACACTTGTATTATTATATTTTAAATGGCGCTTTATCACATTTAGGGAACTTAAATAATTTCGGATCACATCTGTTTAACTTAGTTGAATGTTTGTGGGGGGTTTTCTTCTGCATTGGTAATGTTAATGCCTGACTTGATTTTCATATGCATTCGTGTACTTATCGTCTGTATGTTTATTGTTGTGATGTTTTTGTAAGCATTTTCATATCTACACTATCGTTAATAACATTTTCTTTTATCACATTTAGGGAACTTAAATAATTACGGATCACATCTGTTTAACTTAGTTGAATGTTTGTGGGGGGATTTCTTCTGTTTTGGTAATGTTAATGCCTAATTTGATTTTCATATGCATTCATGTACTTATCGTCTGTATGTTTATTGTTGTGATGTTTTTGTACACATTTTCATATCTACACTATCGTTAATAACATTTACTTTTAACACGGTGCCTATACCACGTGACTTTTAAGATCTGTGTGGGGAGTAAACAAGAGCACCGCCTTGCGGGTGCAGACCGCTCATCTATTTTCTTTTTAAAGATGAAGGGACTCTCATTTTCAATCACAAAGGAGGGAGGAGTGGAGTGAAGAGGGGTGTATAGTGTGGGGTTGTGGACATTTATTACATTATCTTCCAAAAAAGCGAAAAAAAAAAAAAAATCGGGGGGGGGGGTTGGGTGCGATGGTTGGACGGTATTTCAAACATAACCGTTTTAAAAAAAAAATGGTGGGGGGGTATAGTGTGAGGGTGTGGTGATAATTTGTGAGATGATCTTAAAAAAAAAAAAAAAAAAAAAAAAAAAAATCAAATAAAAAAATTGGGGGAGGGGTGGGGTGGGGGTATAGTGTGAGGGTGTGGTGGTCATTTGTGAGATGATCTTAAAAAAAAAAAAAAAAAAAAAAAAAAAATTAGGGGGGGGGAGGGGGGAGGGGGGGAGGGCACGGGGGATGGTTTTGGGTGAAGTCTATTGTGGTATGTCAGGTAAGAGTAGTTTCATCAAAGTATCAATTAAATCTAATCATAAATAAAGAAGTTATGGCAATTTTAGCAAAATTTAATAATTTGACCTTGAGAGTCAAGGTCATTCAAAGGTCAAAGTAAAATTCAAGTTGCCAGGTACCGTGAGTAACCTTATGATAGCATGAAAGTATTTGAAGTTTGAAAGCAATAGCCTTGATACTTAAGAAGTAAAGTTGATCGAAACACAAAATTTAACCATAAATTCAAAGTTACTAAGTCAAAAAAGGGCCATAATTCCGTAACAATGACAACCAGAGTTATGCAACTTGTCCTTTTACTGTACCCTTATGATAGTTTGTGAGTGTTCCAAGTATGAAAGCAATATCTATGATACTTTAGGGGTAAAGTGGACCAAAACATAAATCTTAACCAAATTTTCAATTTTCTAAGTATAAAGGGCCCATAATTCCGTCCAAATGCCAGTCAGAGTTACATAACTTTGCCTTTACCGTCCCCTTATGATAGTTCATAAATCTTGCAAGTATGAAAGCAATAGCTTTGATACTGTAGGAATAAAGTGGACCTAAACACAAAACTTAATCAAATTTTCAATTTTCTAAGTATAAAAAGGGCACATAATTCTGTCAAAATGCCAGTCAGAGTTACATTACTTTGCCTGCACAGTCCCCTTATGATAGTTAGTAAGTGTTGCAAGTATGAAAGCAATAGCTTTGATGCTTAAGGAATAAAATGGACCTAAACACAAAACTTAACCAAAATTGTCAATTTTCTAAGTATAAAAAGGGCACATAATTCTGTCAAAATGCATGCCAGAGTTATCTAACTTTGCCTGCCCAGTCCCCTCATGATAGTAAGTAAGTGTACCAAGTTTGAATGCAATAGCATTGATACTTACTGAGAAAAGTGGAACTAAACGCAAAACTTAACCAAAATTTTCAATTTTTTAAGTATAAAAAGGGCACATAATTCTGTCAAAATGCACGCCAGAGTTATCTAACTTTGCCTGCCCAGTCCCCTCATGATAGTAAGTAAGTGTACCAAGCTTGAATGCAATAGCATTGATACTTTCTGAGAAAAGTGGACCTAAACGCAAAACTTAACCGGACGCCGACGCCAACGCCAACGCCAACGCCAACGCCGACGCCGACGCCGACGCCGACGCCGACGCCAAGGTGATGACAATAGCTCATAATTTTTTTTCAAAAAATAGATGAGCTAAAAATCAACAAAAGCGCGACGAAGGTAAGATTTTTAAGAATAACTTTTTTAATATGTCACCATTTTTAATGGGATAAAGTGGAGAGCCCGCTCATTCATAAGAGTTTTCTATAGGTATCATGATTTTATAAAACAAATAAGTATTTTTTCAGTAAAGTGCAACCGCGCGTTTGAACGGTTAGAAAAGGGTAGGATCAGTGTGGGGACATTATTTTTTTTTACACAAAAACATCACCTCTGGTGAAATTAAGAAATGAATTTTATGGGCGGAGCTAACACTATATCATTTTGCATCCATTTTCAGGTTTCTGTTATTTATTTACGAAACAAAATTCAAGAAAACTATTCTTACAGTAATATGATCTGTGTGGTATACGTTTTTCAACGGATCTGTGTGGTATACTGTTTTTAAGTTTTTCAGTTCTATTTAGTTGTTTAAAAAAATGCTTGTCAACAATGTATTTGAAACGGGATTTTTAAATGCGCTAGCATGTAAAACACATAATGGCTATACACTACGCTTCACCGCTTGTTGAACTAATACATAATTATGATTTACAGGCATTCTGTACAATCCCCATTATAATATTAAAATCTTACGCTGGAGCATCTTAAATCGATGACAAGTCCATGCTTACCTTAAATAAGTGTACACTTTATGTTATTGTATCAAATTCCATTTTTATTTTGGCGCCAAACACTACTGCCAGGTGAAGTAATGTATCGTATATTATTTTTGATATTATATTTGCTTTAAGGTATGGCTCAATGCTCCGAATGCGGAAAAATGTCGAAAACCAGAGCTGGATTATTGCGCCACATTAGGGGACACGCTAACTCTGGAAACTATAACTGCTGTGGGAAAGCATTTCAGGTAAGATTAAATACCTTAAAAATAGTTACATTTTTATACAGTTATGCTAACCAGATGAACGGATTTTATTGAAACAACACAAATATACAATATATCTCATCTCTCAGGTTATCATATATTTTGAAATAACTCAATAATCGTCAAATCGTTTGTAATTTAAAACTAACGAACGCGTGTCCTCAGAAACTAACATTTTTTAAATATCGTGTTTACGCATTGAAATGTCACGTGAATAAAATATGTTGTTTTTTTCTCAGGATGCCTACAATCTTAGAAGGCTTCAACGAACAAAGGATCCCAATGTCACGTGTGTGTACAGTGCGGCAGGAGCTTTGCGGACAAGTACCTACTCGTGGCTAGAGAGAAAAGTGCAAAAAAGAGGGATTGGTGAAATGTTACCAGTGTGGGTTGGCAGTTAGGAGTGAGAATGACCTCAGAGAGCACGTCAATACCCACATGCATGACAAGTGTTACAGTAGTGAGGAGTGTTTCAAAACGTACAAACGCAAAACAAACCTTTCTCGATACGTGAGGACTTCACATAAATCCGTGAATACTGATTAAAAATCATAATGGTTTACAGTTTGTCTGTGTAACGTCATTATCGTTTTACGTTATTTTATTCGTTGTTTTACTTTTACTTTACTTTTCAAAATGATTCTAAAGTTATCCGAATTTGATTAATTTTTAGGTTTCGTTTAGTTCGTTTGTGTGTTTGAAATCATTCTCAAATAATTGTGCAATAATTTGGATTTACGTTATTCATTAATATATCGCATCTGTGATTTGTATTATCGAATCTGTGATTCTTTTTTAATTATAACTTGATTAAAGTTTTGCGAAGTTTTTTCGTTGGTTTCAATTTTAAATACCGCTGTCATGAGCTAGTTCGATAATCATAAGCAGCCAGGGTTTCTAATACTAGGGTTTTACACGATTGCTTTACATAATTAACTGCCTGCTTATAATTACTCTAGGCCGTGGTAATTGAAAGATAAGCATACACTTGTTACACTGAATACAACGACATAATTTATAACATGACATTATCACCAACACATGGCGAATGATTGTCAATATCTATACTATGTAATAAACTAATGCAACAATATGAATTCCATATATGAAATAAAACACACAAACACACACACACATATATATATTTCTACTATGACCAGTATTTTGTTTTTAATAAACATACCGTTTACCTTAAACTTTAAATAACAACAAAATGACAAGCCAATACGTCTGGTGGATTCTGTTTTATCAGTTTGCATTCCAAATTTGATTTTAAAACATACGTATTACTCAGGAAAGAACATGCCTTTGCTTTTTGTCAACCTGTGTAATATTTGACACAATTTCTATTGCAGAATTTGTGTCAGAATTAAAATGTCCATTGTGTTCGTCTATCCGCATTCTTATTGTTGGCAACAGTTTGCTATCGTTTCGTCTCGCCCGCTCCCACCTTACTCCTAGTGTCCCCTTCTGTATAGCATTCCTGTCTCGTGAAACTGTTTCCTCTATTTTTTCTTCCCTTAACCCTTGTCCGCTCACTAGTGCCAAATAGGTGATTACTGAAATGAATGAATTTTTAAATAATAATAATAGATCTACTACTACTACTATTACTACTACTACTAGTAGTAGTAATAGTTGTTGTTGTTGTAGTAGTAGTAGTAGTAGTAGTAGTAGTAGTAGTAGTAGTAGTAGTAGTAGTAGTAGTAGTAGTAGTAGTAGTAGTAGTAGTAGCAGTATTAGTAGTAGTAGTAGCAGAAATAGTAGTAATAGTAGTAGTAGTAGTAGTAGTAGTAGTAATTGTTGTATTGAAATAATTGAAATTAATAAAAAATATATATATTTTCGTTATTATCTCAATTTATCCGTAAATTGTAGAAACACGGATACCACACAGATCCTTCTAAACACGTATACCACACAGATCATATTACTGTTAGAATATTTTTCTTGATTTTGTTTTCAAAAAAATATGAAAGAAACCTGAAAAAAGAATGCAAAATGATATAGTGTAAGCTTCGCCCATAAAGTTTATTGCTTTATTTTACGAGAGGTGATGTTTCTGTGTCATAATAAAATAATGTCCCCACACTGATCCTACCTTTTTCTAACCGTTCAAACGCGCGGTTGCACTTTACTGAAAAAATATTCATTTGTTTTATAAAATCATGATACCAATAGAAAACTCCCATGAATGAGCGGGCTCTCCACTTTATCCCATTGAAAATGATGACATATTAAAAAAGTTATCCTTAAAAATCTTACCTTTGTCGTGCTTTTGTTGACATTTAACTCCCCACACAGATCTTAAAAAGTCACGTGGTATAGGCACCGTGTTTAAACCAGTAGAAATAAACACAAAATCCCAACACATGTTAATAAAACAGGATATAATTATGTTCTTTTATAAAATTAATAGGCAATATTCAGTACGATTCAATTTAGCCATAAAAATAAAATCTTTTGGAGAAAAAAATGTATGAAAAAATATGCTCTTTAAATGTGAGAGGTCTCAACAATGCTAATAAAAGGCAAAGTATATTCAAATGGTTTGAAGAAAACAATTACACAGTGTGTTTACTTCAAGAAACACATGTTTGTGAGCAAACAAAAAACAAATGGCAATCAGAGTGGAGTGGAACAAGTTTTTACAGTGGGAACAAATCAAATAGTGAAGGTTTAGGAATTTTAATAAAAAATAAAGATAATGTAAGCATAGGCGAATTTAAAGAATTAGTACCCGGTAGATTATGCACAATAGATGTTATTATTAATAATCAAGAAATCACCTTAATAAATATATATGGTCCAAACAAAGATGAAACATGTTTTTTTGAAAAACTGGAAATACATCTACTACAAAATATGGATAAAAATTACATTATAGGAGGCGATTTTAATACAATACTTAACCCAAATCTAGACAAAAAGAACGGCAAAAAGGATACACACGTAAACAGCAGGAACAAAATAAATTCCATAGTCGATTCATGCAATTTGATAGACATTTGGCGAGCTCTTCATCCAGAACAAAAACGTTATACATGGCATTCAAGTGGAAAACCGGTTATTTTTTGTAGATTGGATTATTACCTTATTTCGCAAAATATATGTAATATAATTAATAAAGCAAAAATAAAGCCGGGGTATAAGACAGACCACTCTTTGATTGAAATGATTATTGACAATAAAATACAACAAAAAGGACCTGGTTATTTTAAAATAAATAATGCTATGCTTTCAAATGAAGAGTATCAAAATCAAATTAAACAAGAAATTCATAGCATAGTGGAACATAACACTAACTGTAGTCCAAATACACTATGGGAACTTATAAAAGGAACGGTAAGGAACATTAGTAAAAAATTCTCTACAATGATAAAAAAACGAAACCAGGAAAAGGAGCAAATTATCATTGACAAACTAGAGTCACTAGAGCAAAAAATCAATTCAAACAGTGATAACAACGAAAATATATTCAAACTGTTTAAAGAAACTAAAATAGAGTACGATAGTATCATAGAAGAGAAAATAAATGGCATGTTAGTAAGAGCAAGAGCCAAACACATTGAACACAATGAAAAAAATACCAAATACTTTGCAAATCTTGAAAAAAGACATTACGAAAGTAAAACCATTCATAAGTTAAAAATAAACAACATTGAAGTCTCAGACATTAAGACTATAATGAATGAACAAAGAAGCTTTTACTCAAACCTTTATAGCAATAAAAAATCTATTGACACGAATACTCTTAATAATTCACATTTTTTTAACTTAAATATAAAAGGACTGTCAGAAAATGAGAATCAATCGTGCGAAGGCTTACTCACAGAATATGAATGTTTAAACGCTTTAAAAGAGATGAATAATAATAAGTCCCGGTTCAGATGGTTTATCCGCAGAATTTTACAAGGTATTTTGGAAAGTTATTAAAACACATAATATTAATTCAATTAACCATTCATTTGTTAATGGACAATTAACCCAACTTCAAAAACAAAGTATTCTCACACTTATTCCAAAACCAGGAAAAAATCTAGATACACTGGATAATTGGAGACCATTAAGTTTATTAAATGTTGACTATAAAATAGCGACCAAAACAATCGCAAACAGAATTAAAATAGTTATTTCGTCTGTAGTTGAGTCAAGACAAACAGGATTTATAAAAGGTAGATTCATTGGCGAGAACGTACGCACAATTTTTGAAACTATTCATTATCTGAATAACAATAATAAGCCAGGACTTCTTTTCTTTGCCGATCATGAAAAAGCATTCGATAGTTTAGATCACGATTTCATGTTTAAAAGTCTCAAACAATTTAATTTTGTAACTGAACTCATACAATGGATTAAATTATTTTATACTGACATAAGTACCATAATTTTTAATAACGGACACTTATCTGAACCTATCCCTATTCAAAGGGGCGTAAAACAAGGCTGTCCATTATCAACAACTCTTTTTGTATTAAGCATAGAAATATTGTCCAACTTTATTGAAAAGAATGAAGACATCAAAGGCATAAAAATAAAAGAACAAGAAATAAAACAAACACTTTTCGCAGATGATACAACTTATATGACAGATGGAACTCTTAATTCGTTTTCAACATTGATAAATACTATTCAAGACTTCAGTGAAGTATCTGGACTTAAACTAAATACACAAAAATCCATCGTAATGCGCGTTGGTTCACTTAAAAACACACAAATTATATTTAACAAATACAAATATTTTTCTTGGACCTCTGAAGAAGCTAAAACACTGGGTTTTTATTTCACCAATGATGAACATCTCAATATAGACAAAAACTTGCAACCAAAATTACTTGCCTTTATAAATTGCTTAAAACAGTGGCAACACAGAAAATTAACACTCCTTGGAAAAGTCACTGTGGTTAAAACTTTTGCCCTGCCAAAGATTGTGTACACATTGTCAGCACTCCCAACCCCTAATCATGAAATATTACAAACAATTAATAAATCTATATTCCAATTTGTATGGGATTGCAAACTTGAAAAAATAAAAAGAACAACCCTAGTTAAACCAATAGATCAAGGAGGGCTGAAACTCACCGATATTACTGCTCTAATACATTCTAATAAGGCCAGTTGGGTCAAAAGATTAACAGACGTAAACAATAAAGGGCAGTTGAAAATTTTCTATCAGAATGAACTTAATAAATATGGTGGAAATCTTGTATTTGAATGTGCACTTAATGAAAAACATATTGTTTCCAATTTTAAAAATATATTTCTCAGAGATGTCATTATCTCTTGGAACAAGATTAAATCGAAAGAAAAAGAAGGGCATGTAAACAAAACGATTATATGGAATAACTCGAGGATAGACAAAAATAACCAACATACCTTCTTCTACCTAAACTGGTTTAATAAGGGTATAAAATTCCTCGAACACATATACGACTTTAGGTCAAAAACCTATTATACATTTGAAGCTTTTAAAACCCTATATGAATTACCCTCAACAGATCTTAAATATTACACACTAATCAAAAGTATCCCAATAACTTACAAACAACAACTATCTCAAATGGATTTTGTCAATTTCAATCATAACACATTACTTGAAAAAGTACAACAATCAAAAAAAGTGTGTAACTATTTATATAATCTACAACAAACCTTAGATGAAAATAAAACTAAACAAGAAAAGAAATGGGAAGACATTATGTCCCCCTATGAACAAAGTATCGACTGGAAACATGCTTATTTAACACCATTTAAAGCCACCATAGATAACACTTTACGCAATTTTCAATATAAGATTCTACAGTGCATACTACCAACTAATTCATATTTGTATAAATGTAATCTAACATCTTCAAGTTTGTGCACTTTTTGCGCAAGTTGTAAGGAAACAATTATACACGTTTTATATGAATGTAATTCTGCACAACCCATATGGCAGGAGCTGACGTTGTTATTAAATAGAAAACAATTACACATAGAACTGAATGTAATTGATATTATTTTTGGAACTAAAAAAGGAGGCACTCATAATCAAGTGATTAACTTTATAATTATCCTTATGAAATCTTACATATTCAATACCAAATCAAAAGCCGAAAAGCCAAATATTGAGACCTTCAACAATGCTCTAAGAATGAAAATTATATTAGAAAAGCAAATTGCCTTCGAAAAAGGCAAAATTGATCAACATAATAAAAAATGGCAAAACTTTGAAATAACTCATTAAGAATCTTGCCTTCATCCCCGACACTTTAGGATTTTTCTGTTTAATCTTTCTTTTTAAACCGCTAAATGTCTCTCTTTATATGTGTCAAATTTTGTGAAATATGTAAACATCACGGGCCTTTGATTTTTGTTTGATATATATTTAATTATTTTTCACTTTATTACTTTTTATATTAAAATTATTAATCAATGTTAAAACTCTCTTATTATCAAATCTAGCTTTTCCCCTCTCCTTTTCACTCTTTAGAAAATAAAATAGCATCGTCTCAACAATATTTTTCTGGTAACAATGTTAAGCAATACCATGTTCATACCTAAACAAATAAAGTGTGTGTTTTTTCTCTTAGTATATACATAAAACACGTGTATGTGCAGACATAGTCAATGCATATGATACTTTAGTATATGTAAGATACCAAAATGTTTTGTTGCTTCATATGTGTATTCATGTTGTAATAGAGATGTTTGTTGAAAATCAATAAAAAAAAAAAAAAAGAAGTTCCGACTACGAAATCCGAACATACACGAGCGAACGCGAGACTAGCTTCGGAAGCACGACATGGTTCTCATGAATACGTCGTTCTTCCGACGGTTTCCGAAGCCAGTCTCGCGTTCGCTTGTAAATGTTGAAACTTTAGCTATTGCTAGATGGAATTGTGATAATTCATAGGTTAACTTTATTTAACGAAATATTTTGCGAAATATTCGTTGATTTTGAATAGTTATGTTACTTAAAAATGCTTTGATAATAATTTTATGAAATAATAAAAAAATAAAGGCATTATTAGGCACTTTTTTGCACACATTTTATTCAATAAATTAAATGAAATGTCCATATAAGTATTTTGTTCTTTAAAGCCCGTTAGTAAGCCAATGCTCGATTGTATATTGTTTGATGTACAATATATTTGCAAGAAGGGTCTCAGCAATGTGAAAATGACTTTAAAATCTTTAATGCTACATTTTAACCACTTCCAAAGTTTTTCAGAGCGATTTATTGTTGACGCAATATTTAAATCATAGTCGGATCAATGGCGCGCTAGGAAAGCAGCATAGACTCAGAAAAAACACAAATGTCGTAACAAAAACAGCAAAAACGCTATGCGCATTGCATATACCAGGGGCGGCTCCAGGATTTCTGGTTTGGGGGGGGGGGGGGGGCGGGATATTGAAAGATTTGCTGAGGGTCAAGGGTGCCGCTAGGCGCCCTGGCGGGTGCAGGGCAAAGCTCTGCTAGGGGGTCCAGGGGGCGATGCCCACCGTAAGCTTCATGATTTTAGTGATTTCGAAGGCTTTGACATCCACTTCTCGAGCATGTAACGCCTTATACTTTCATCAAAGTACCTTCTTATAATGCCAAAAAAGTGCATAGTTTATCGGTTAGGGGGTACAGGGGGTGAAGTCCCCCCCCCCGGAAGTTTCACGATTTTAATGATTTTGAAGGCTTTGACAACCACTTCTCGAGCACGTCACGCCTTATATACTTTCATCAAAGTACCTTCTTATCATGCCAAAAAAGTGCATAGTTTGTCGTTTAGGAGGTCCAGGGGGTGGGGGGGGCCAAGCCCACCGGAAGCTTCACGATTTTCATGATTCGGAAGGCTTTTACAACCACTTCTCGAGCATGTCACTCCTTATATACTTTCATCAAAGTACCTTCTTATAATGCCAAAATAGTGCATAGTTTATAGTTTTGGGGGTCCAGGGGGGTGAAGCCCCCCGGAAGCTCCACGATTTTTGTGATTTTGAAGGCTTTGACAATAAATAGGTGATTTAGATCAAGTTAAGTGTAAAACTTCAAATTAATTGACTTTACTTTGGAGATTTTAGGGGGGGGGGGCGTACGCCGCGTCCGCCCCCCCCCCTGGATCCGCCTATGTATACAGATAACCATATGGATAGTGTAGTCTGTAATTGTAAGTCTACCACAAAAAAATACCACTGTAAAAATGCCACAGGTAAAATTATATACGTCACTGTATATCATTACACAAATCATGCGCATTAAAAACCTCAGACATGATTCTTATTTGAAAACAGATTTAATACAAACTTGTAAGAGAAGTATAAAAATGGTTTTATTTTGAAAATGTCATCTTAAGTTAAAATATCTGTACAATTTAATAAAAATAGTCAGTACATACATCTGCAGCGAATTCCGCGCGCATCTATTGATAATTGACAAGTGTGAGCACGTTCAAATACTACTTCTGGCATATTACACAATTTAAACACACATTTACTGTGGTATAATCTGCCGTTTATGAGACAATTATATTACACATTTTATAGTTAGAAGTTCCTATAAGTGTATAATACGTTCATTGCATTCATAAATGACACATGATTACATATATAACAGGTACACGTGTCGTTAACATCTAACGGAGTGTTTACAATGATTCTATATTGCATATTCTAGTATTGCACAAAACAGCACAATATATTGTCACACGGAAAAGGTTACTTAAAGGCTTGTAAACAGAATATATAAAACATACTTGTAGTAACATATGCCCGTGGCGTAAACAAACTCTCGAAGGACGAGTTCAATAGCATGAATCCGTGTTCCGTGAGATACAAACCACCACGGACCATACACGAACTCGTAAACAATAAACTATTCACTAGGTTTTCAAATAGTATGTACATCATTAAGTTGTATACAAAATTATAATAAATACATGCTAAAGTGAAAGCTGAATATTTAACATTAAAGAGGTCTTGTTTACAGGTTTGCATTTGTAACCCTTGCGTGAATTATGTAATAATTTATATTAATTAATTGCGCGTCGGCACACATTTTTTAAGAACAAAAAAGGAAAGAACAAATCCAAATGTTTCTTGTTTTCGAGTTTATATCCCGTACAGTTTTATCAATGTCGAATTATGAATCGAATGTCAATTGTCAATGTTGCCAGCGTCCTTAGTGTTATGTCGCTCTCTGATTGTTCTTTTTGTCTTAAATCTGTGACAACTTGTTTGATAATTGTCACTTAGATAAAATGGTGCTCCAGGAAATAAAGATAAAGTTACCGTCGAGTTCACATCGCGAAATATCAATGCTGTCCTGCTGCTGCATCCAGTGACAAATATATGTCTCATTTTCATAATACCAACAGAAATCCAATTCGCAAGACACACGCGCGTCCCGTGACTTTGACCATTCAACCATCGCTTTTACATCTTGAGGGAAATCATCAACCACGACTACCTTTCTGATCGATTGAGGAAGGTAGTAGAGCTGTGTATCCAAAATCTGTGTATGATATAATATAAGAGTGTGTAGAGTTGTCAGGTTTGAAAGAGTTAAACAGTGAAGATCAATTGATAGTTCAATAAACGACAGCTTTAGAATTCTAATATTTTTACCAGTGACAGACATCGATTGAAAGATGCGCGCCTCTGATAAAAGTGTGTTTGCCCATATTTCACACGCATGCATATAGGTGCAGTCTAAATTACTTATATCAGAATCTCGCCAACATTCTAAGTACTTGAGTTTTAGACCCTGTATGTCAAATGAACCCTCGCCCCGAAGCAAGAGATGCGACAATGTTTCTCTTGATTGCGAAATAATTTCCTGTACGCGATATGCTGGTTTCTGCTGAGCTGAGCAAGCCCGATCTGTAAGGCTAATTATGTTCATATCTATTGTAAGGCTAATTATGTTTGATATGTTCATATCTATTAAAGTATTAAAAGCATCGTTTTCCTCGAACTCATCATCAATTAATACATGACTGAGTGTCAGTTGAAAGCACGGCTGTTTATTCGCCACCATTTCAATAAAGCCATCCAATATAATTCTTTGTGCAACATAAGTTGAGGAAATGTTTTCTATGTTCGGGTCTAAAATAGAATGCAGCTTGCTTTCTATGTCGCATGTTATGACATCCATGATGTGCTTTGACATTCTTTCAGCAGCTGGAGCACACATTCCACACGTGAAGATAAATAACTGCCCAATACCCAAAATAGAATCAGCATCACAATACAACGACTGTATGGCGTTCAGGATGTCTTCAGTGTTCGTCGGATTCATTGCAATATACAACGATGCTAGAAACTCCTGAATTGTTTTGTGCACAAACATGTATGGAACATTTTTTAGCGAGCTAAGCGCCAACGCTTTTTTCTTTGTGATAATCCCTGTCTGAAGTAAGTAATCAAGTTTTTTTTTCGTCATGAGGTTTGTGATTGTGCTTTCCGAAAATACTAGCGAAGATTCTTTATTAGAGTCTGTGAGTGTTTTAAATGCAAGCGAACTTGCAGAGCTGACCAGCGACCAATTTCCCCGCAGATACTCGGTTGTTTCCGTTCCAAATGTTTGTGCAATTTCCACAAAACAAGTTTTTTCAGTGTCAAAATCTTCAATTTCAAGTTTTTGCAATCCCTTGGCTATGTGCATATCTAGCATATTCATGTATATGGCACATAGTGAACCTTCCATCAATCGTCCAACGTAAAACTGATGAACTAACTGCACACAAACAGCTGGTATTGTGATGAGATTGTGCAAACGTTGTGCCTTTATTTTCTTCAAGAAATCAATACATTTGAATTGTTTATCATTTTCAGAAATACCATCTTTCTCAGCTAAAACATTTATAACATTTTCTGATAAGGTTTTGTAGTTTGCAACGCCGGAAATTTCGAACATACGCGTCAAAGTATCGCTCATGCTTAGATTGGCAAGTTTCTATGGTCGTGCGGTTATAATGTTGGTAATGTTTGTTCGCTTTAAATACAGTGGCATACCTCGGTCTTTACGGCACTTGCACTCTATGTGACATGGCGGTGGGAGGGGTATTTCAGGATGGTGCCATTCGTCTGCAGCGTCTGTGAGAACAATACATTTATGTTCCCAGACACTGTCATCCCAAGGTAGTTTGTTGCTTTTTATGGCTTCCTCGACCATCTGACTGACGTTACACATGATTCCACTGTAATCACGTAATGACACAAAAAACAGAAATGTGTAGTCTCGCAAAGTGTCTAGATCGCTGAAACCTGTTCGGTTTGACGCCTTTCCTCTGGTAGCGACTTTCCTTTTTTTCTTAGTACTGGCACCATTTTCAGAATTGGCCTTACACCAATCAAGAACTAGCTTTGTTGAAAATGTCGTTTTACCACAACCCGGATCGCCTTGGATATAAATTGTATTAAATTGATTCCCATCACGATTCAGCAATTCTTTGTAGGAATTCACGTCTGTTTCCATCGTTGAAGTCTTGTCTGTTTTACTTCCGCTTTGTCTGCCGTTTTGGCCTCTCTTAAGTTCCTTGATGGACGGAGAAACATAGATCCGTTCTAAAGGTACATCTATGTCAGGATCCAGCATCGACACCGGCACAACACACCTTTTTCTGTACTGTTGAACTAACCAAGACTGGATTTCTGCAAGAAATGCAATTGTAATGATATATAACTATTTTAAGAAACCTAATAGTATATTCTAAGTGTGGCTATTAGTGCTAACAGTGGGAAAATGATGATGTTGCTGGTGATAACAGTTTCGAGGATAACAAAAATGATCATGATGATTATTATGATGAGTATTATGATGATTTTTTTAGTTGCAGCATATGGTCGTTCTCATCAAAATTGTCTAAAATTATACATTTTAATGCTTTTACATGTTACACAGTTTTTCAAACATATCATAGCATTCCTAGATATACTCGTAATTGTCCAATCACGTTGTACCTACAAATTTCAGATCAATAAACACAATTAAACTATAAACAGACTCGAAAGAATTCGCTACAAAAAAACTCACACATTTGTTCTAAATTAAAATATTAACGCTATAGTTATTCCTTTTTAGACTGTACGTGCTTGTATTGAAAAAAACGTTTGAAACATAATTGTTTCCCCTCAGTCTTTCCCGTTCAAAAACAAGTTTGTTCGTTCAAATATACAATTTAGTTCTACACATTTAATGAGTAGTGAAAATAAAAAGTTAATATGTTAAAAAACATCAGAAAAAAAGAAACAAGCAACACATGAAAATAAAGACATACACATGGCGGGTAATGCTGTTTTGTTGCTGCTATATTCATGTTTTATTTTATCACGATGACAGTGATGATGATGATTGGATGAGACAGTGAGTGAAGACAAAATATACACGTTTCAGTAGTTTACATAAAATAATCAATCAATTCTAGCTAATGTGATCTGTCCTAAGACAACGCGCTAAACTATTCTAAACTAAACTAAAATCTTCCGTTTTTAAAGTCCTTTTTATATTCACATGATATGCTTACCTTAACTACATACTTGATGTCAAATGTCTATAGTAGTTATATAGTATATGCAAACTTAAAGCTGAATATGTATACACTACAATGTAAATATCCCACGCACTAAGTCCAAATATTCCAGCTCAATACCTTCATAACAATTCAAGGTAGCAAAACCATTTTTCCAATTTGTTAATAACAATGGCATTGACTAAACTAGCATGGAATTCAATCCTACTCTAGGTGTGCATAAAAACTATCTACAAACAAATCAAAGAACAACACCAGTGATTTTTTGTTTTGCTTTTGTTTGTTACAGCCTGTTCCATTTGAATTTGGAAAATTATCGCGATAAACTGTGAAATTGGGAAAAATAGCGTGATAATCCATGAACTTGGGAAAAATTAAGCATTATAAATATGATTATAAGTAACAGCATTAGTATTGTTTTAAGTGCATGTTCAGGGATTCTTCTAGCCATTTAGGGAAAAGGAGTCTGGTCAAATTGGGATTTTTTTAATCAATAAAAGTGGCAAATTATTTCTTGACACAAAGGACTAAATTAAAGGTATATATTATGTAGAATGTTGAAAAAATAAAGTTGAGGTCTAGAGTTAAGAAATCATCATTAAGTCATAAGAGACTTCTCTCTTTAAAAAAAATGTGTGGGCTTTTTTTGGGAAATTTTGGTCAGATTTTTGGGAAAAAACGTGGAATTTTGCTATTGGGAAGCAGCCGAAAATCGGCGGTAATTTTGGGCAAAAAAAATCACTGAACACCCTCATCAGCGCTAAAGTTATTGTTCGGGAACTCTTTTGTATATTTTATTATCAATGCCATTGACCTTACAAAAGTAACCTTGACCCTATTGGTCTCAAATGTAACCCGATTCAGGTCAGAGTTATGAGTTTGTGACCGTGCACGATGATCCCAAATACATTTGCGATGTGTCAATTAACGTCTATTGAAGTAACTGAGATATGTTTTTGTTGCATGCACACATTAACATTTCCAATTGTACTCAAACCTTAACTTAACTCTTTTAAGTAAAAAAGGTGGGATATTATCATGCAAAAAGTCTGGTTAGAGTTAAAGGCATTGGTCAGTGACTCTTCATATAGATACATAACCCACAGGTAACGTTTTATTGCAATATATGTAGTAAATAAAGAGATTTACTAAAAGTAAAGCTAAATTGCAGGTCAGAGTTATCGAATTGGGCATTTTTCCAATGACCATGAACACATTGTTTCAAATGAATACCTGTAGTAGAAACAGTGATATGGAAATGTTGCATATCCACTTAACCAAATTTCTAAGTACAAAATTAGAACATTTCTGCTAATCTGCAGTTCAGAATTATGGAACTTGGTAAGATCACAAATTGACCCCAAACACATTTGTACAGTTTCAATTGAATACATGAAGTGAAATAACCGATATGGACAAGTTGCACTTTTACCTTAACCAAAATTTATAGTACAAAATAGGGCAAACTTCTCATTAATTGCATGTTAAAAGCACTTTTCTTAAATTGTTTCTTATTATTTTTTATTAATATGTTTCTAAAAGCAATCCGCTTTCATTTACGCGTATTGCCAAACACAAAAGTCCTTATTATTCACATTAATTTAGTCATTTTCTTTTTTTTAATACAAAAAAGAACGCTGTAAACGTCTTAGATCAATGTAGTCTTTATTTGAATTTTGAAACTGCAGTATCTCCTTTCCGAAGATGTGATTACGTCACGACTACATTATTCATTTGAATGTTTGCATACTAGAGTGCGAGTGCGTGTGAATTTGAAAGCAATATGCATGAAAACGTAAAGCGGTGTTTTAGAATGGATCAAGTTTGTAAAATGTGAATGTTTATAGATAAATTGCCTCCAATTCAAACTGTAAGTATATTCAATTTTTTCGAATTTACCCCAACACTGCAGTTCAATTCTTATAAATGGGTAGAGAACTTTGTTCACACACTGTATTAATAAACAAGAGCTGTCAGAGGACAGCGCGCTCGACTATTCGAGTGCTTGACAGTATAACTTAAGCCATCATGGGGAAAGTGTTCATATTCAATATGGTCCAGGTAACATAGTCATATTCTAAGTGGAAGAGGACCATAATTGAAACATATTGATCGCTTATGTTTTAAAGAAGTTGTACCTTATAGACGATTCTGAGTTCAGGTTTATTTTCCACAATCTCTTGAACATTTTAAAGACATAAAACAAAGTAATAAGATTTTATTTCAAGTTTGATAGCAATAGCTTGGGTAAGATGGTTGGACGCTCCTTCAAAAGTAAAGGAAATTAATATTTGTGGATATTTTTAACAATGTTTCAAAGAAAAAAACAAGAGATGTGTTTGTCAGAAACACAATGCCCCCTATTGCGCCGCTTTGAAGCCATATATTTGACCTTTGACCTTGAAGGATGACCTTGACCTTTCATCTCTCAAAATGTGCAGCTTCATGAGATACACATGCATACCAAATACACGCAGAATGACAGACAGACAGGCCAAAAACAATATACCCCCGATCATTCGATCCGGGGGCATAACAATTCTTTTTGGGTGGGGGGTGGGGGTGGAGAGGGGGGTATAATGTGGGGATGTGGTCATTTATTAGACGATCTTCAAAAATAAACAAGAGGCCCATGAGGACCTGAATCGCTCTACTGCTATAAACACTGTGCAAGTTTGGAAAGAATAAGATGGAAACTGTGTACTTAATCGCGCAAACAAGGAGAATTTACTCAAATTCAAGGGGAGATTATTGTGTACTTATTTCTCCGATACTGCTCATATTCAATAGGGTTCAAGTCCTCATTGATATAAAGATACTGTGCAAATTTTGAAATAATTGGATGAAAACTGTGGAATTAATTGCGTAAACAAGCGGGATTTCAAAATGTTCTCATATTCAAGGGGAAGTCATTCTGGACTTATTGCTTCGCTATTGCTCTTTTTAAACAAGGGCTGTTGTTTGTAAAACATGCCCCATTTGGGCAATCAGTTGTAGTGGCAGCATTGTGTGAATAAGTTTTTTGTCACTGTGACCTTGACCTTTGACCTAGTGAATTCTTGAGTTATCATCCGGAAACCATTTAACTGTTTTGAGTCACTGTGATCTTGACCTTTGACCTGAAAAATTATAGGGGTCATATGCTTGTCATGATCAAGTTTCATGATCCTAGGCGTAAGCATTCTTGAGTTATCATCCGGAAAACATTATACTGTTTCGAGTCACTGTGACCTTTACCTTTGACCTAGTGACCTGAATATCAATAGGGGTCATCTGCCAGTCATGATCAATGTAACTATGAAGTTTCATGATCCTAGGCCTAAGCATTCTTGAGTTAACATCAAGAAACCATTTTACTATTTCGAGTCACTGTGACCTTGACCTTTGACACAGTGACCTGGAAATCAATAGGGTTCGAGTCCTCATTAATATAAAGACACTGAACAATTTTGAAAAGAATCGGATGAAAACTGTGGACTTTATCGGATAAACAGGAAAAAGTAACCATTTTACTATTCCTTGTCACTGTGACCTTGACCTTTGACCAAGTGATCCGAAAATCAATAGGGGTCATCAGCCAGTCATGACCAATGCACCTATGAAGTTTCATGATCCTAGGCCTAAGCATTCTTGAGTTAACATCCGGAAACCATTTTACTATTTCGAGTCACTGTGACCTTGACCTTTGACCAAGTGACCTGAAAATCAATAGGGTTCAAGTCCTCATTAATATAAAGACACTGAACAAGTGTGAAAATAATCGGATTAATACTGTGGACTTTATCGGATAAACAAGAAAAAGTAACCATTTTACTATTTCGAGTCACTGTGACCTTGACCTTTAACCTAGTGACCTGAAAATCAATAGAAGTCATCTGCCAGTCATGATCAATGTACCTATGAAGTTTCATGATCCTATGCATAAGCATTCTTGAGTAAACATCTGGAAACCATTTTACTATTTCGAGTCACTGTGACCTTGACCTTTGACCCAGTGACCTGGAAATCAATAGGGTTCAAGTCCTCATTAATATGAAGACACTGAACAAGTTTAAAAAGAATCGGATGAAAACTGTGGACATTATCGGATAAACAAAAAAAAGTAACCATTTTACTATTTCGAATCACTGTGACCTTGACCTTTGACCTAGTGACCTGAAAATCAATAGGGGTCATCAGCCAGTCACGATCAATGTACCTATGAAGTTTCATGATCCTAGGCCTAAGCGTTCTTGAGTTAACATCTGGAAACCATTTTACTATTTCGAGTCACTGTGACCTTGACCTTTGACCAAGTGACCTGACAATCAATAGGGTTCGAGTCCTCATTAATATAAAGACACTGAACAAGTTTGAAAAGAATCGGATGAAAACTTTGGACTTTATCTGATAAACAAGAAAAAGTAACCATATTACTATTTCGAGTCACTGTGACCTTGACCTTTAACCTACTGACCTGAAAATGAAAAGGGGTCATCAGCCAGTCATGATCAATGTACCTATGAAGTTTCATGATCCTTGGCCTAACTATTCTTGAGTTATCATCCGGAAACCATTTTACTATTTCGAGTCACTGTGACCTTGACCTTTGACCCGTGACCTGAAAATCAATAGGGTTCGAGTCCTCATTAATATAAAGACATTGAACAAATTTGAAAAGAATCGGTTGAAAACTGTGGACTTTATCGGATAAACAAGAAAAGTCCAATGCACGCGCGCTCGCACGCACGTACGCACGCACGCACGCACGCACACACACACACACAATGCCATCCCATAAGCTCTTCTGCCTTTCGCAGTAGAGCTTAAAAAAAGGAAACAAATTATTATTTTTTTTGGGGGGGGATTCTGGGTAGGGGCGTGGGGGATGGTTTGGGTGGAGTCCATTGTGGTTTGTCAGGAAGGTGTTGTTATGTCAAAGTATGAATCAAATCTGATCATAAATGAAGAAGTATTGGCAATTTAATTAAAATTTATTAATTTGACATTGAGAGTCAAGGTCGTTCAAAGGTCAAGGTCAACTTCAACTTGCCTGATAAAGTACCCTCATGATAGTAAGAAAGTATTTGAAGTTTGAAAGCAATAGCCTTGATACTTAAGAGGTAAAGTGGACCTAAACACAAAATTTAACAAAATATTCAAAGTAACTAAGACAAAAAAAGGCCATAATTCCGTTAAAATACCATAATTCCGTTAAAATACCAACCAGAGTTATGTAACTTGCCCTGTACAGTCTCCTTGCGATAGTTAGCGTGTTTTCCAAGTCTGAAAGCAATAGCTATGATACTTTGGGAGTAAAATGGACCAAAACACTAAACTTAACCAAATGTTAAATTATCTAAGTATAAAAGGGGCCATAATTCTGTCAAAATGCCAGTCAGAGTTACATAACTTTTCATGCACAGTCCCCTTATGATAGTAAGTACGTGTTGCAAGTATGAAATTGAATTCCATGCTAGTTTAGCTTTGATACTTTAGGAATAAAGTGAACCTAAACACAAAACTGAACCAATTTTCAATTTTCTACGTATAAAAAGAAAACATAATTCTTACAAAATGCTTGATACAGTTGTCTCCTCTTGTTTATAGATTGTGGTCATGTTGGTAAAGAAGTATACAAAATATAAAAGCAATATGACAAGGTAAATAGAAAATTTTTGAGGTGGTAAGCAAACTTTTACATAGATTTATCAATAATATGCTTATTCTAAGTGGAAAAACTGCCATAATTCTTACAAAATGCTCGTTACAGTTGTCTGCTCCTGTTCATAGATTGGCGTCATGTTGGTAAGGAAGTATGCAACATATGAAAGCAATATGTCAAGGGACATAGAACATATTTGAGGTGGAACGCAAACTTTAACATAGTTTTATCAATAATATGCTTATTCTAAGTGAAAAAAGGGCCATAATTCTTACGAAATGCTTGATACAGTTGTCTGCTCTTGTTAATAGGTTGGGGTCATGTTGGTTAAGAAGTATGCAAAATATAAAAGCAATATGTCAAGGGACATAGGAAATATTTGAGGTGGTACGCAAACTTTAACATAGATTTATCAATAATATGCTTATTCTAAGTCAAAAAAGGGCCATAGTTCTTACAAAATGCTTGATACAGTTGTCTGCTCTTGTTAAATGGTTGGGGTCATGTTGGTAAAAAAGTATGCAAAATATAAAAGCAGTATGTCAAGGGACATTGTCATAGGAAATATTTGAGGTGGTACGCTAACTTAAATATTCCAACGCTCACGGTAACGCCGACGCCGGGGTGAGTAGGATAGCTCCACTTTATATATTTCATATATAATAGTCGAGATAAAAATATGCAGTTAAATTTTTTATTAATATATAACATATCGATAAGAGCAATAAATCAAGGCTTTTAAAACGAGTTGTTTCTTTGTCGTATAACCCTTATCTTTGGTCAAAGAAATATATTATAAAAAATAGCCCACTTGCATCAAGTGTTTTGAAATGATAAGGAGAGAGAATATCTACTAAACATCATAATTCTGCCGTAAAATTTACATTACTGGAAACTTCGGTTATGGAGAGGTGCTTTAAATATAATTTTGTGTTATTTTGTTACCGGCGCGTACGAATACACATCTAACGGGTTAAAACTTGCCAAATTATGTTGACTGAAGATAAGAACATTGCTCTGTTCACCAAATCATCTTTTCATGAATAAATAGGATAACAAGGATACATTATTGAAGTGTTTCAGATTATTTCCCTTGACCATGTTAATATCTTAATAATTATACACGCTAGAAGATAATAAGAATTTGTCATTATACATGTATTAAAATAACTCAAATGTCATTGTTTATAAACATGCATACTACCTACTGTATAGTGTACTGTTCCTTGTTGTATTGTTCTTTTTATTCAGCACTTCATTTTCTTTCCTTCGTATCTTTTTAAGTACATCATTTCCTTTCCTTTGTACCGTTTCAAGTACGTCATCTCCTGTACTTTGTACAGTTTCCAGTACATCCTCTCCTTTCCTTTGTACCGTTTCAAGTATGTCAACTTCTTTCATTTGTACAGTTTTTAGAACGTCATCGCCTTTCCTTTGTATTGTTTCAAGTGCTTTACTTATGTTTTCATTTAAAGCATCGACCATTTCTTTGACAACTTTATCCCTTTCTTGTTCAAGAGCTTCTTTTATTTGTGCAATTAAATTGTCTTTCAAGTTCTGAAAAGTTGTTGCAACGTCTTCAGTAGTAATTGCTAGCGTTCCATTCTTCAGCTGTAAAAAAACAAACGTGTGCAAAAGTTATATGACTTTCTTGCGATACATTAACTGCTATAACCTGAGCCGCGATATCAGTTTAACAAATCATCTGACCAAGTTTTTATGAAGATATAACTATAAAATTGGACTTCAAAAGGTTCAACAAGTTTTTCTCTTATTTTACATAGTGACCTTGTGTTTGACCTCACATGACCCGATTTTGATCTCTACAAATATATGATTTAGATAAATGTACCAACAAGTAAAATGTTGACGACTCACAAAAAGCGATCACTATAACTTACCATGTGCTACTAATGTACATTATCAAATCATGTTAATTCATTTGTAATGTGCACCATATACAATACCCTTTTGTCAAACCTGTTTTAGCTTCTCAACTGCAGTCTTCGACACAGCCTGATGGTTGAAATGTTTCAGGCTCTGCAACAGCGCTACTAGAGTGTCGATGGCTTTGTCACTGTCGTGGCTGGCCATAGACATTGTGGAGGAATGGCATACAGCTTGCCTTACATCTCGAGCCTGAAATGTCAGCTTGTCTTCAACCATTTTTGCATTGTGAGAGTGAATGTGTGTCTTTTTTAATACTGGTGTATACCTCCTTTTTAATTATTTCAACACCAATAAAGTAAATATCAAGAAAGTAAAGTATTCGACTTCATTATGTACAAACGAGTATTCATAAAATGATAAGATAATGTCGATTAAAAGTTACCATATAGTATTTGACTCATTTGGACATTAAATCAGAATCATAAAATGAAGTATTCAAACTGTTTATATTTTGCTAAATTTTTGTTCGATAAAATAGTTTGTCAATGTTATCATCTATTGAAATATATATTTATTCCATAAATGTTCTTAACATTTGTTTACCATACTTGATTGTAATGGTCATTGAAAAGATTATTCTGAAAGTGTCCTTTTTATTGAAATAATCCAGTTGTTAAAACTAAACATTAAATAATATATATTGCATTGATGTGGTAGATTATATACAAAAAGACACACACTAAATCACAGGACTCAGCCCCATATCAAAGCAAAGCGCCCCCATGTTCCACAGGTAATGGGCTCAGCTATAAGGGCGATGTGGGCGATAACTTCTCATGAGACATTCATATAGTGGAAGTGACCTCTACTCCGTTTACTGATATTGGAATTGGCAGTCAGGAGTCAATACATTTATTGAAATTGTTCATACATCATGCCTCGATTAATTGCCTTGTGCTATTTTATGCTTCTTGGGCCGTATTCCAGTAGCTTGTTTAGTTTTCACTTAAGTTAAGAAATTTCTTAAATAAATTTCTTAAGTTAAATTTGAAATGTCAAAAACAAAACATGAGACGCTTAGTATATCTCTCTAAGAAATTCCTTTAAGAGTTAAAGGAAGTTAACTTAATTTTTAATATATAAGAAAAAAAACACAGAGTAAAGAAATTTATTAAATTTATGAAGCTACCAGAATTTAACACAAGTGAAATCTTATGTTTAAAGAAAAAATGGCGGAAATGAGAACAAATATTGCGCAATATTTCAACTTAAGTTATTTTTTAACTTAAGAAGCTACTTGAATACGGCCCCTGGAAAGTAAATTGACCCATTTTTACAACACTAGGGAATGAGAAAATACAAAGAGTAAATCTCTTCTAAAATAAAGATTTTTTGGCACTGGCAATACTTTTGGGGCTCGTCTACAGGTCAGATTTGGAATCTCTACTGTTAAATGAGATTTTATTAGAAGTTGCCAGTAAAAAGGTACTCAACATGTATGGTTTTGTTACAATTGTTCAAAGTAAATATACATGCACTGTAATGTGTACCATTAAAATAAATCAAAATTCTAAAATAATCTACAAACAATGACAAATAGAAAATGGAGTGAAATGAAGCTTTTTTTAAATCGACAACCCATTTCAGCCTTTATTAAAGAAATTAGTGCACAATTAATTAGGCTTATCAGTTATTTCATGCACAGCAAGTTAAAGGTAATATATTAACAAGGGCTGTTTGTAAAACATGCATGCCCCGCAATGGGCTGTCAGTTGTAGTGGCAGCCATTGTGTGAATCCGTTTTTTGTCACTATGACCTTGACCTTTGACCTAGTGACCTGAAAATCAATAGGTGTCAGCTGCCAGTCAAGATCAATGTACCTATGAAGTTTCATGATCCTAGGCTTAATTATTCTTGAGTCATCATCAGGAAACAATTTTACTGTTTCGAGTCACTGTGAACTTGACCTTTGACCTAGTGACCTGAAATTGATAGGGGTCATCTGCCAGTCATGATCAATGTACCTTTGAAGTTTCATGATCCTAGGCCTAATTATTCTTGAGTTATCATCAGGAAACAATTTTACTGTTTCGAGTCACTGTGAACTTGACCTTTGACCTAGTGACCTGAAATTGATAGGGGTCATCTGCCAGTCAGAATCAATGTACCTTTGAAGTTTCATGATCCTGGGCCTAATTATTCTTGAGTTATCATCAGGAAACCATTTTACTGTTTCGAGTTACTGTGAACTTGACCTTTGACCTAGTGACCTGAAAATTGATAGGGGTCATTTGCCAGTCATGATCAATGTACCTATGAAGTTTTATGATCCTAGGCATAAGCATTCTTGAGTTATCATCCGGAAACCATTTTACTGTTTTGAGTCACTGTGACCTTGACCTTTGACCTAGTTACCTGAAAATCAATAGGGTCATTTGCCAGTCATGATCAATGTACCTATGAAGTTTCATGATCATAGGCGTAAGCATTCTTGAGTTATCATCCGGAAACCATTTTACTGTTTCGAGTCACTGTGACATTGACCTTTGACCTAGTGACCTGAAAATCAATAGGGGTCATTTGCCAGTCATGATCAATGTACCTATGAAGTTTCGTGATCATAGGCGTAAGCATGCTTGAGTTATCATGCGGAAACCATTTTACTATTTCGAGTCACTGTGACCTTTGACCTAGTGACCTGAAAATCCATAGGGGTCTTCTGCCAGTCATGATCAATGTACCTATGAAGTTTCTTGATCCTAGGCCTAAGCGTTCTTGAGTTATCATCTGGAAACCATCTGGTGGACGGACCGACCGACCGACATGTGTAAAACAATATATCTCCTCTTCTTCGAAGAAAGGAATAATAAAAATCAGATAAATTCATTAATAAAACAACACGAACACCTAAGTGTGCTGGTTTACATTTGTAAATTTTTTGCCCAAACTGCCAAATGTGCGTTATTTCTGATTAATGATGATGGTTATGGTGTTATGAGTAGTATAAACAAGTACTGAGTTGATAAAACTATTAACAGAAACCACATATCTTTTATTTTTACTCAATTCTCCGAAATTTCACCTCAGGTAGAAGTCAATTCTTTCTAAAATTTAAACGTTGGCTCTTTGAGACACCTTTGATTGTTGATTGTTTTGCTAATTGTATTTTCTTGTCAAGATCATCATAGAACATTGTCTTAAACAATTATAAAATCATGGGACCCTGGCCCAGAGGGTGGAATGCAGGTTGACGGGGTGGGGTCCAAAGAAAGGGGGTGATTTGTATGATACCCCTGCGTGTGAACTGAAAATGTTTTTTAGTAATTTTTAAGTACGAAATAACTTTTTTCAATCACAATTGTAAAGATTATCATGTATTAATTTCTAGACTTTCTGCAGTAATAGTACCTTGATGCAGACATTTTCCTTTTGTGTCAGGTCGTCCTTGAAATACATTTGAAAGAATTCACAGTTGTACATAATATTAACTATGCCGTTGAAGTCAGCCTCTTCTTCTTTATTAATGTCCTTGTATGCGTCTTTTGAGAGATAGCATTTTGCAATCTGCCAGGGGTCGGCGCACCATTTAGACGCATCTGTGTTTACCCAGGTAGGGCCTTGAAAACTGTTTGGTTTTGAACGATTGCGAAATCGGTGATGGTATACAATTTCCTTACATATTTCATTGCATAATTTAGCTCTGCAATTTTGAAACTTATGAATGTTATGAAATGCGCATCTTCCGTATTTATTACAGCATTTATTATCGTCGTCACAAGTCAAAACGTTTGGAGTGTGACACTGACTGCAGACATTGATCTCGGGAACACCGTGTTTTCTATTGATCTCTTTACGAATGGTATGATACAGTTCATGAGTAATCTCTTTCACAATGTCGAGCAGGCAGTCACGTGTGATGTTCATACCCATGGCCGCCTTAAACCAGTTCTGGGTTTCCGGTTTGCGAATGATATCAATGTAATCCGACATTTTCCTTCAAAATAATTTAATGTTCTGTAGAAAAAAGTTATAGATATTATTACTAAATATAAATACCTTTTAGTTGGTTTGATTGACTACTATTGAATTTGTAATATGTTACAAGTACATGTTTCGAAAAAATAATTAAACATTATGTAAATTATTTATTTACACAATTACATAAAAATAAACAATTATAATCTTAAGTCTGTATTTACACAATTACTTCATTATAAACAATTGTTTTGCTAACTATTTATTTACGCAATTACTTAAATGTAAAAGAGGTCAGGAGCTTTAATGTACTAAAGATGTTAACTGAATAAATACAATTTATGCTGCTCTACTTGAGTGAAAATGAATATACCAGATGGTAAAAAATGCAAAACAGCAGCTAAAGTAGGCCTTTTAACCGTTGTGTTTAACCGATTGTGTTTCTTTTGATGATACCAGTTCTACCACATTGGTAATCAAAAAGTAAACAATCAAGAGTACATCCATTGATGCCAAACAAAGAACAATTAAAATGTAAACAACTTAATTACCTCCCCTTATTAATACATTCCGTTTTCAACGTTTGTACACAAGTTTACGATAAACCACCACTACAATTGATAAGAATTCTAAAATTCACCAATTTAGATACATTAAATGTCCGCAATGGATGACCCGCTCACAACGACCTCGTGGAACGCAGAAGTCCTTTGTCCTTGGTGTTTCCTCCAATAATCGAATGTCTTCCTGACCATTCGAGACGAAGTCCCTATTCACCCGAACTTGACCACGCTATGAATAAAGTTCTCGTTTTCCCTCGTCGCCAATGAGTTAACACCTCAAGTTGTAAATTGATAATACACTTTATAATTCAGTTTAAAATACATTAAAATTTAAAGATTTGTTTCCTTAGTGTCCTGGTGGTCGTCTGCCCATCCTAGTCCGCGCATCTATCGAGATCACTTCCGGTTCTGTCTAGACCCCTGCTCGGCCCGCCAGGTATCGTTTCACATCGTATCAAAACAATATATTATCAAAGTCTGATGATATTCAAGTGAAAACATTGACTGTTAGAAAATGGAGGTTTTCAAAACGAAAGTGCATACCCCCATTTTAAACAACAGATGAAAATGTGCGTTTATCACAAGGACTTTCCACGTTTATCCTTCCAACAACTAACATGAATAAACCATAAACAATATTACATCTCCAAATCGTGATGTAGATTAAAAATATGCATTTCAAACGAATTTTAAAATATGACCTATTAACTGTGTGTACATTTCGCAATGCGGAAATATTGAATATCAAAGGTAGACAATTTTAGAGTGTTGAACTCCTCGCAGCGTTTACCTCCCCTATTTTGTTAAAGACCCTTCACTCGCATTAGTGGTTTTGTGTTCGAAGTTAAGCCCTAGTGACAAAATTGCAAGATAAATGATATTAATTGAACTTCATTTATCTACATATACAAGTTCAAACAGTTTTATCTTAATTGAAGGTTTAAACTTGCTATATTGATTATCTTTCATACATACTATAAATAGTTGTGTTTTAAAGGGCCTTTTCACGTTTTGGTAAATTAAAAAATCAAAAAAGTTGTTTCAGATATGCAACTTTTCGTTTTAGTTTAATATTTGTGAGGAAACAGTAATACTGAACATGGAAAGTGTATACAGCAACGAAACATCGATTCAATACTAAGTTATCACCGCTTAACTGTGTGATTGTAACATTCACAAAGCTTTACGTCATGTGTGTACATGTACATGTACTAAAATTCGGTTACGCGTTTTTGTATTTACATTGTTTAACAACATTTGATTTTTTAAACTAAATAAATGTCAGCGTAACAAGAACATATCATTCTTGATGCGAAAAAAGTATGTAAATGTACATAAACATAAGGTTTATGTCATAAGGTAAATATTTAACTCTTGAATCGGCACTGGTTCGATAATCCGAAAGATTCGTTAATCCGGAAATTTCTGCCGGAACGGACGTGTCCGGATAAAGCGGGGTCACTGTATATGCATTAAAAATAAAAATAGTCCCCATTTTCATAACTGGCAAGCATATCAGTCCCACTTTCCGTGAATGGTGTTTATGCAAAAAGCACACTAGGCATGTTACAAAGTTCATAAGTCTTTTAAAATTTCAGGACAACAATCAATTCATAAATGTTTGGTTTCAGATTCCATTGTGGTATCCTTCAAATAATCCTTACTGTCATGGCAGATTAGCAAGATGATGGGGGTCCTATTTACCAAGACCAAACAGGTTGAACGGGTCCAACACTCCGTTTAAAGAAACGAAATATTAACAGGGACATAAGTTTCGTGTTTTGTTTTATAATTATTTCAACGAGAAACGATATAAAGAAGTAAATTTTGTTTTTCGAATTTGTTTTTGTTTCGTTTATTAGAAAATCGGAATATGTACATATATGCGTTGCTTTTCATGTTTCGTTGTGTCGAATGCAAAACGAAAAAAACGCAAATACGGTACCCTTTTAGTTATAGCGTGTTTCAATTAGTAAATGTGATGTTTGGCTCTATTGTGCTATAAATGCACACGTCGCTTAAAGGGATCTTTTCACGCTTTGGTAAATTGACAAAATTGAAAAAAGTTGTTTCAGATTCGCAAATTTTTGTTTTAGTTATGATATTTGTGAGGAAACAGTAATACTGAACATTTACCATGGTCTAATATAGCCATTATATGCATCTTTTGACGATTTTAAAACCTAAAAATTATAAAGCGTTGCAACGCGAAACGATTGAATAATTTGGAGAGTTCTGTTTTTGTCGTTAAGTTTTGTGAAACTACGAAGATTGCTTATATAAGGTATAAAATACGTCTACTAAGTGTACTCGGCGGAATAGCTCAGTAGGCTAAATCGCTTTTACTTCAGGACTCTGGCAGGACTCCAGGGGTCACTGGTTCGAAACCTGGTCCGGGCAATGTTCTTTTCCTTTTTTTAATTTTATTCTTGATTTTTTACTGGAGCTTTTACGATCCAATGTTTACATTTATCGATATAAAGCATTTAATGAATAAGTTAAAAAATGCCAAAATCTGTGAAAAGGCACCTTTAATGATAAAAATATATAGTATGGTGTCCGTTGTTAAGTTTAGAGCGAGGTCCGTTGTTTAAGGCCACCACAAAGCGTTGGCCTCACAATGCAGCGGTCCGACCGAAGCTCCCAATTAATAAATAACAATAACACTACATTTTTCTCTTAGTCTGTCTTCCTAGTTACTACTAATACAAAACAAATCGAGTTGTCCAAAATATATAGAGTACACATACAGAAAAATTATGCCTCGTATGGGTTTTTGGCTTTAATAATTCCAACTTACTTGTATGTCTCTCTATCTGGTTTAGTTTTAGATGACGGGATTATTAAACTAGTAAGTGTGATGGAATACGCTAACGTTATTCACGTGACATTAACTAACAATAACGAACGGAATGAAGTGATAATGTAATATTTTCTTGAAACAAAAAAAATATCATAATATGGAAAGTGTCGTCCCTGATTAGCCTGTGTAGACTCAAAAGGCTTATCAGTGACAACACTTTACGCACATGCATTAAACCCCATTTTTACAGAGCACGGCCCATATACATTACATTTTCATTCAATTAATAATTGTTGTAACAAAACACGATTCGTATTTGACAACATGTATCATAAAAGTGAAATCTGGGATTTGGATTTCATACGTTTGACGACGAGAATCGAAATCAGTATAGGCTTATTTCTCACTAGGTAGTTGAAACTGTCTTTTAAAATTGAAAACCCATTCGATTCTGATTGATTTCAAGAATTTAAGAGGGAAAGTGATTCACGCAATAAAGAAGTCCTGTGTTGAGGTTAATCGGACTTTGTCCCTTTTGTAAAATGGAGTTGTTTCAAGAACGGCATACGTGTATGTCGAAGTGAATCTATGAGATTGTATTTGATTGTTTTTTGGGCATTCTTTCGCGTTTAAAGGACGACACCTTCTGTATTTAAGTGAATTAATAAGATTTTGTCCCTTTGTTTTGTTTTCCGTGGGATTTGTATTTCTCTGAAAGAACGACCACTCTTGGATCTGATTGTGTCCATTTGTTTTGCTTGGCATATTTTACGATGAAAGAGTCTTCTCAACTTATGAGTCTTTATGAAATAAGATCGTGCCCCTTTGTTTCATTGGGGTGGAGCTTGTTTCACGGTGATAGATCGACCCTTTGTTTTCCAGGGCATGTGTTTTATGCTTAAAGAACGACATCTCCTGTGTCTTCAGGGGCTGCTTCCCCCGGCGATCCTGACGCCGGAGCAGGAAGTGTATTTCGTCATGCAGAACAGCTACCGATGGGACAATGACGTTGGCCGATACATCTACATGATGTCACTACAGATGGGTCGTCAGTTTAGTTTTTTCTCTCGATTGCATAAAAAGCCTACGGCTTATTGAAACGCCCTCCGTTTCAGTAGTACAATTAATACTTGGTGTATTTGGTGGAGATCTCCCCACAATTGGGATTGAACCAGTGACCTCCTGATTATGGTTGTCCATAATCTGTACTTAACCATCAAGGCTGACTACAAGACATTTCTAATTGCAGATGATTTAACATGACTTAAGTTACACATGTCCATGTGCATTACCAAAGAATTTTAATAACGGATGATGATCAAACGTGTCATGTTCGATTGTCGTCAAGAAGAGCGCACGCATCTCTCCCGCCTCTTGACCCTTCGCTCATGCACAAATGCAACTTCGTAACATGACCGTAGCAAGAATGGCATCTTTATTATTCGCGCTTGAGCACGCGTGACTTCATGTATTACCGTTCACAGGACCGTAGCGAGAAGCTGTTCTACCGGACTATCATGCAGAACGTGGAGCTCATGATGCCCATCATTTACACCCCGACAGTGGGGCAGCCTGCCTCAAAAACGGCCTCACCCTCAGGAAACCAAGGTCAGGATGACCCCAAATCTACTTTACAATCTCTACGCTGTTTGCCAATGCTTTTTTATATGCGCTAGGCATATATGGGTTAATGTGGTGTTCTGATGCTTAGAAATTAAATCAGAAATGTTAGCCTTCGTAGGAGACACCGCATGATGTGGCGTCTCATCAGGGTCTGCGCTGTTTGCTTTAAGGATTTTCTGTAAGAAATATTCTAAATATAGAAATAAATATACTAGACATCCCTAATTTTGGGAAAAAAATGATCCAATTAATAAGGATGGGAGAGTCCACTAGGCTTAAATGGGTTTAATAGCCATACAGCAGAAATACACAGGACGTAGTTCAGTAGACTGACAACATGTTGCTAACTAGAGAAGATCTTGCGATACATAGTACACATGTATATACCTTTATCGGCCTCCATGTTTGCTTTTCTGTGCATTGATTTACTTTCAATAAGTGCGGTTTTCATTCCAGCACAAATTCTTTAAATCAATTATATAGACTGCATTATTCGGTGTTATCTGACATCAATAATTATATTGTAGCTCGAATAGTATAAGGTTTTAAACGGAAGATTTTTACAATTGTGCATGCTATATTTCTGTCCGTAAATAATATAATACTTTTCATGGCGCACTACATGTTTAAAGACGACAGCTTTCTCATATTTACATATCTCATTAAATATGCTTGTTTCATATAAAATATACATATTGCGTCTATTCCATATAATGCTTACATAAAAGAGTAATTATATCGCGTGAGGCAAAACATATCAACTTTCATCATATTATGCAAGTAGACAGTGTACATAAGTGCGTAATTGTGTACGATTATGTCAAATTTTGATGTCCACATATCTCAAATGTTATTATTGAAATATCGATATCTTCTTTCCTATTTCAGAGGTCTTTACATCACTATAAAAATGCTCACCAAGTTTGAGATGTACTTAATATAGAGCGTTTGTTTTGTATTTATGCTTGATAATGTGTTTCTTCATCACTGGTAAGGGATACACTTATCGTTAATGGGCGTTATTAGATAATGGGCGTTATCTAAAATCGAATTAATTGATGAAATATTCAATAACTTTCGATTTTGGTACGAATTAATGAATATCTCAGCTAAGTGTGTGACATAGGGGTTAAATCACTGACACCGCCAATATTTTACTACTTAGCATGATATTATTTTATAGTCTTGCTCACAGTATTACATAAAATGTCAATTACTATTATCCTACAATCTTTAATCTGTATTAAGGGACAGTGTAGTAGTAGTCTAGGTAGAGGTTATTAGAGGTATTTTAGGACTGCACATGCATTAAACCCCGTTATCCTAGAGCGAGACTCAAATATCTGTTGGGCATCCATATGTTCGCAGGCGATCGTGGTGACGGACGGGTAGCGGATCCTTGGTCTGGGAGATCTAGGGGCCTACGGGATGGGGATCCCTGTGGGGAAGCTGGCCCTCTACACCGCCCTGGCGGGAATGCCGCCCCACCTTTGTCTCCCCATACTTATAGACGTGGGGACCGATAACGAGGTGAGACTTTGAGTAAAACTCCTCGCGCAGTAACTTTTCCAATAGCAGTAACTTTCCTAAAAGCATTAACCTTTTCAATTGCGGTAACTTTCCCAATAGCGGTACCTTTCCCAATAGCAGTAACTTGCCCAATCGCAGCAACATTACCAATAGCGGTACCTTTCCCAATAGCAGTAACATTTTTTTCAACAGCGGTAACTTTCCGAAAAGAAGTAACTGCGGTTACTTTCCAATAAGCAGTAACTTTCCCAATAGCGGTAGCTTTCCCAATAGCGGTACCTTTCCCAAATATCAGTAATTGTTCCATTTGCAATAAGTTTCCCAATAGCAGTCAATTTCCCAATAGAAGTAACTTTCCAAATAGCAGTGACTTTTTCTAATAGCGGTTACTTTCCCAATAGCAGCAACTTTCCCAAACGCATTAACCTTCCCGATAGCACTATTTTTCCAGTAGCAGTCACTTTCCAGATAGCTGTAACTTTCCCAATAGCAGTAACCTTCACAATTGCAGTAACTTTTCCAATAGCAGTAACCTTTTCAATAGAAGTAACCTTCCCAATAGTAGTTACTTTTACGGTGATAGTTAAATGGTTCGGCAATTCTTCATACAGGTGCACAAGGGCAATAATTGATATGATATATTTTGGACGCATTTTTGGAATTTAGTTATTGTATTAACTTACCATTTAAATACCAATAAGCAAACTATCATATATTGACAAAAAGGAACAAGAATTTTGAATCCAACTAATGTAGTATTTTATGTGACTCTGTCTATCCCCATTTAAACTTGTTAAAACGTGCCGATAGATAGCACACGCCATTTTTTTCTGCAAATAGACTTTGCTACCTATACTACTAAATGCTCATTAACGTGGGGCATTTTGATCCTGAATATTTTATCGGCCCGTACACTTCAAACAATCTGATTTTATCTTTAATTTATTTTAATTAACGTCTATATGGAATTTAGCAAATTTTGGTAGTAAAAGATGTACACAGTAAAATTATTCATGCATGTTAATCGGAGAGCATGTTCCAGGGTTTGAATTCAGCTTGTGGAAATTAGGAATCTGTGTAGTTAGAATATAACGACAAGATTCGTATAACAGGTTACAAATATTAAGCGAACCAATGCAATCCTGTATATATAAAATGATTTTTCATTTTACATATTTTCTTATATACTGTGATGATTACTAACGCCGCTCTTGTAATGGTACACTGCAGTTGTTAAATCAATGCATGCCTTTATCAGTACATAACAGTTTATCTCTCTCTGGCAAATGCATGTGCGTTAAATACTTGGTGCGTTAACTGGTGTTCCGCTTAGAAGAGACTTCGTTTAAAGGAAAAATACCATTAAAGCGAAAAGTGTCGTCCCAGGTTAGCCTGTGTGCACAGGCTAAGTTGGGACGACACTTTACGCACATGCATTAAGCCCAGTTTTCCCAGGGCAAGGTTCATTTGCTTGTTCTTCCTCCCCCACCCCACAGGGCCTACTGAAGGACCCGCTGTACATCGGATTGAAGCAGAAGCGGGTGCGGGGACCCAAGTACGACGCCTTGATTGACGAGTTTATAAACGCCGTCGTGAAAAGGTCTGCCTTGCAACTAAATTATGTCATAATAGTTCCTCTATATCTTAATAGCATATTTCACGCGACACGTCTCTGTTTACAAAAGGCATACACATTCAAAGATTGCACGTGTATGCAATATCAGAAGACTCATAGTTTAATACAATTTTAAAAGCTCTCCTTAATCACCGGGTGCATATATGAGCCTTGTTTTGAGAAAATTGGGCTTAATACTTGTCCCTAAAGTGTCATCCCAGATTAGCCTGTGCATTCTGCACAGGCTAATCAGGGACGACACTCTCCGCTTTAACTTGATTTTCGGTAATGAGGGACTTCCTTGAAACTAAAAATACCATAAAAGCGGAAAGTGTCATCCCTGATTAGCATGTGCGGACTGCACAGGCTAATCTGGGATAGCTCTTTACACACATGCATTAAGCCCAGTTTTCTCAGAACGCGACTCATATTATGGAAACTTAAATAGATATAAACGATTAACAACACTATTATGATTAGCATTTTCAATCCCATTGGTAAACAAGATAACATACAATATCAAACATTCGAACTTTGTGAAGAAGAACAAAATGGGCAAGTGATAATACAAATCATAAGATTAAATAGTTCAGTTTAAAACGTGTAAGTAGTCGGTAATCATACAAGCACATATATTTTTAGACGAGCCATGTCATGCAGAATGGACCTTATGCGGCCAGCGTAGCTCCAGACTAGCCTGTGTTAACGCGCCGTCTGGTAATGCGCTACCTTGTCCGTTATAAAATCGTTCAAGGTTCGTGGCCTCATTAGCGGACAGGGCAGCTCCTGACCCGTCTGCGCGAATGAGCCGGCTGGTGTGGAGCTACGGTGGCAGGATATAGTATAAGGCACATTTTCGCACGCCTCGGATTCAGATTTCAAAAAACCCTCGCAGGTACGGCGGAAACTGTCTCGTGCAATTCGAAGATTTCGGCAACCACAACGCATTCCGTCTGCTGGAGCATTACCGGAACTTTTACTGCACCTTTAACGACGACGTTCAAGGTAACTAGGCAAGGTTTTGAAAGGCTGTATCCGTTAACTTCTATAACCTCTCAGTTCTCATATATCAAGCATCCGAAATATTATGATATACGAGTATTATATGCATCTGAAAATCTGACCGTTTGCAAATGTGTCTGCTGCTATCGCATATCGATAGAGTTGTAGTTTTGAGTTGTAGTTTAGGTTTAGAGTTGTAGTTTAGAGTTGTAGTTTAGATTTGTAGTTTAGAGTTTAGAGTTGTAGTTTAGAGTTTAGAGTTGTAGTTTAGAGTTGTAGTTTAGAGTTAAGAGTTGTAGTTTAGAGTTGTAGGTTAGAGTTGTAGAGTTGTAGTTTGTATTCTGAACTCAGGGAACTCTTTTTTCCCCGCTAATGTACGTGCGGTGAAAATAAAATTACAACAAATACACGTGGTTATATATGGTCACCCAAACAAATAACCATGACCTCATGTCTTCTGTCAGTATGCGAATATTTATATAACACAGTGCATATGACAGAAAAAGTTGTTTGTACAAAGCGGTTAGCTAAGTTCTGAAAACGGTTGATAATTGATAAAGCTTAGTCATTATAGTAATATGTTATTTTCTTTTTATTTGTGAGCGTTAGCTCACAAATAATGTAGAGGCAATTTTGCAAATCAGTATGGGCTTAACTTCGCTAGGAACCGTAACCCGTGACTGACTGTGTGGATCACTGCAGTAAAATTAAGCAGACGACGAATGCTAAAAGCGTCTGCTCTAACCACCGCATCTGCCTGTTTATAGTTCCCACTAGTACACTACATATTGTGTATGTATTCAAAAGTATTTAACAGCTTGTACGACAACGTTGGCCAGTCTAGTGTTTATCATTGAAATATGTTCATATTGGCTGCTTTCAGGGAAAACGGGGCTTAATGCACGTCGAATAAGATTAGCCTGTGCACACTGATAAGCTGTATCAATGATTTGCAAAAAAAACAAAACACATCTCGACCTGTGCTTTAAGACACACTCTTTATAAATTTGAATTGCTTGTGGTCATTTCGAACTTGCGATATAAAAAGCTATAACATAATTTTGAAAACTGAGTTGCGTCTAAGATTATACAACAGCGAACAAATTCAGTGCCTTCAGCGCTTTGATTTAATTAAAAACCTCGCCCGGGAAAAGGAGTTAAATGCACGTGCGTAGAGTTTCGTCCCAGATTAACATGTTCCGTCCGCAAAGGCTAATTAGGAACGACAAGTTCCGCTTTTATTGTATTTTTGTTTATAGGAAGTCTTTTATTAGCGAATCCATTTTAGGGAAAAAAGACGCACAGACAGAGCTTGGGCGACACTTTACGCACATGCATATGGCCCTGTGTTCCTAGACAGACGCTCGATTATTGATACAACGCAATTTTCGGCAAACATTCTGCAGCCTATTTAAAGCTTGAGTTGACGTCCTGTTTGACGCTACGTTTCCGTTACCAGGCACATCATCAGTGGCAGTAGCCGGGATCCTCGCCAGTCTGAACATTACCGGAAGAAGGCTTCAGGACAACGTATTGTGTGTCAAGGGAGCAGGGGAGGTACACGGAGATCTGTTGTCCGTTTTTTCGTGTCTGATTAAATTATGAAGGCCAGATAATTTCCGCTTTGCGATTGTGTCAGTAATTAAATTCTTTAAGTCCCTCGGCGTCTTCACGGCATCATTTTGAGGGGACTTGTAGCAATCTCCACGCAAAGTTGTCGTTCCATGCTCTCTCATACAATCTCTGCCATCACAAGACAATCCTACAAGATTTGGTAGGATTTTTTGTTTGTTTAAGTATTATTTTATGAAAAGTCGAATCCTTTTTTGTATATATATATTGAAATAGCGTATAAATTTAGGTTTATAATTAAAAATAAATTACTTTAATTAAAAAAGTAAAAAGAAAATTATTGTACCACGTGGCTCGGCTATCATCAAGTGGTTGGTTATGAAGGCAGGGATTTGATCCAGCTATGCTGGTTCCAGTCAAATTTCTGCGCGGAGGTTGTTGTTGGTGAATGTTGTTATTCATTTCCGGTGGGATACAAATTGTTGAGTGTCTATCTTTCGGCGAATCCTTTATTGATGTTTCGTTCATTTTGTAACTGTAACAGTTGCATGCGGTTCACATATTTCAAACGTTCTAGCTGTAAATCAGTATAAATAAATAAATAAATAAATAAATAAATAAATAAAATAAATAAATACATAAATAAATAAATAAATAAATAAATAAATAAATAAATAAATAAATAAATAAATAAATAAATAAATAAATAAAAAAATAAATAAATAAATAAATAAATAAATTAATAAATGAATTGATGGATGGATGGATGGATGGATGGATGGATGGATGGATGGATGGATGATGGATTGAATGAATGAATGAATCCAAAGAAGATAACAAATATATTTGGTCCTACGGTAACACCTCCTATGTTTTAACTGGAATGTGTTATTAAAATCGCGGACGTTTAATGAAGTTTTCATCTGATACACACACATTGCATATGAATGATACATCTTTTATATCTCCCCAGGCCTCTATCGGAATAGCGAAACTGCTGATTATGGCCCTTGAGGAAGAAGGGGCCACAACTCAGGAGGCGTACAGCAAGATCTGGATGGTCGATTCTAAAGGGTTTATCGTCAAGGTCAGATAACCGCTTGTCATTTCTTATTGAGCGTTACTCAGGGAAAACGGGACTTAATGCAGTTGCGTAAAGTTTCCTCTCAGATTAGCCCATGCAGTCCATGTTCCGCCTAAACTGGATCTTCGCTAAGAAGAGAGTTCCTTTTTTACCCCCCAAAAAATGGATAGTGTCGTCCCTGATAAGCCTGTGCGGTCTTTACGTGTTCTGTTTTTTTTGCGTAGGCTAACCGTTATTACAAAGTGTTTAAACGTGGCCAAGTATGATTATCAGTTTTTTTTTAAGGAGGTCACTTGATCTACCCAGTATTGAAGTACGGGTTAGATAAAATGAAACTAGTGTTGTTGTATTTACATGATTGTATATATCGAGCACTCGCCAAACAGGAAACGGAACTTTCCGAATAATGACTTTGATTAAAAGATCGACGAACACTTCGTTGGCAACGACACTCACATGTACACTGTATAACGATATTTAGAGATGGACAGCATAAAAGCTTTAACGGTTCATAAACCGCCCCGCCTTATCTGCATCCGCATATGGTTATCAAAACCTGCGAATCATGATATAAATAATAACAACTATTAACTAATTTAGTTACAAGTCAACTACATGCAGTTCAGTCATTTCAGCACAATTTGTGGTGTTGTAATTTCAATGCAAAGTATTTACTGTGGAAATTGTTGTGAGTTATTATAAATCTCTACAGGACAGGCCGTCGGGCGGATTGACAGACGAGAAGCTTCCATTTGCTCAGTCTCACAGCCCCGTTGATAAACTGGAAGACGTCGTAAAACTGATCAAACCGACTGCCATTATTGGTGAGTGAGTCTGCGAACTGGTGAGGATACAGCAGTCTGCACATCGGCTAGATTCCAGTCATCTATGTAGTTAACCCGGAAGTATTTCGCAAAGACAGTAAATGACCCGAAAAGTAGTACCCCACCGTTTTAGTTTTCACATGAAACAGTCCCTAACGTTTATAGTTATATTGAAAGTAGTCCCAATCGGGCTGGGCATTTGGTCCACACAGGTGTCTCCCCAAATATAGCGTTTGTCCCTTAAGAAGTCACCACTTCTGTAGTTGGCCTGAAATGTAGTCTCAAACCGCTATAGTTGGCCAGAATAGTCCGTCACCTCTCTACCTGGTATTTAAAGTAGTCTACTACCTCTAATGCTTCCGGGAAAGTAGTGTTTCTGGCTCGGGAAGTATTCGCCCACCTCTGTAAATGGCCCAGACAGTATTTTCCCACCTTTGTAGTCGGTCGGAAAGTATCTCCACATCTCTGTAGTTAGAACAGAAAGTAGTTCCGATTACCTCTGCAGTTGACCAAGAAAGTTGTCTCCCCACTTTTATTTTTGGTCGTGAAAGTAGTCCAAACCAATGTAGGCGGTCTGACAAGTAGTCTTCGATCTCTGTAATTGTCCAAGGAAGTAGATCGTCACCTATGGATTAACAATGGTAAGTAGTTGCCTTTCTCTGTAGTTTGCGCGGAAAGTAGCCTTCAACTTTTGTTTCTGACTCGAGAGGCAGTGCCCAAATAGGCGGGAAAGTATTCCTCAACTTCCATAGTTGGCCCGGAATGTAGCCCCCCCCCCCCCTCCCCGGTCTCTGTAGTTGGCCCAGAAACTAATCCCTCAGGTTTGCAGTTGGCCCTGAAAGTAGTTCCCGCCACCTCGGAAGTTGACTAAGAAAGTTGTCTCCTCAACTCTGTAGTTTGCTCTAAAAAGGTGCACCCCCATTCATCTGTTGGCCCGACAGGTTCTCCTTACTAACGCTTAAAAGTGATCATAATATTCAAATATTCTCTCTGTCAATGTTCCATAATTGGTTACGTCATTTTCATCTGCGTTCAGCATTCAAAATGATGTTTTACCTATTTTAAAAGTCATTCTTTGTTGTATCTAACCTCTCGATCGTTTAGCCAGGAATCTTGTCATTGAGAGCAATAAACAACAACACAACTTCGAGACTTTGAATAACTTTGTTGATTGCTTTTAGTATACTTAATATTGTGAAGGACGTAATATAGTACAGTCCTTAAAGTCATTTTTAAAATTAAAACATTCCGATTGCTTGTTTGAAATGTGTGTGTTATTTCGGTTTTCGAAGCTATCGAAAGTTAGCAAGATCTTCAAACAATGGTTGATATATCACAATGTTGTGTAGCCGCACTTGGGTGACGATGGATCATGACTGAGGAATTGACAACAAATGAATACTATTACAGGCACAAGGCGTATATTTTTTTAGACACAATTATATACCGTTACATAAAATGTTTGATCCTATGCTGAACAAAGACAGCAATTACTAAACCCTCTTTAGAGTTCCATATTTGATAAGCGCTAGAAATATCTCGTCAAAACAAATATTAGAATACCAAATATTTGCAATCGAATGATGTGGTTGAATCATCCAAATGCACATTTTCTATTAATAGGTGGCGCAGCGCAACCAGGTGCTTTTACGGAAGCTATTCTCCGAAGTATGGCGGAGTTTAACGAACGCTCGATTATTTTCGTTCTCAGCAACCCGACGAGAAAGGCAGAGTGCACCGCCGAACGGGCATATCATGCGACAGACGTAAGTCGAACTCTTGAAAACAACCACGTGATTTTGATGTTTGAAATTTAGCACCATTGTCAAACAGTCAGAATTATTTTATGCTATGAGATTTGTCTAACAAGATTGTGAACATAGAGAGGAAGTATGTGTTAAGTAGACATTGGTCTTTTGAAATCTATAAAGTTATACAATTCTATTAGCAATTTTAAAATTAATAGTTGTTTTCCTTTTTAGCTTTCGAAAGCAAAAACCAATTACGCACAACAGCACCTATCGGGATGTGCTGCGTAAAAATATTTAGAGCTATTACTTTATACTTTATCCCATTTATGCCTAGCATCTAGAAAAAAAGGCCTTGACACACAGCATGATGCGGCGTCTCATTAGGACCTCGCGCTGTTTTCCTAAAGGAATTTCTGTAATAAATATTCAAAATATAGAAATAAATATACTAGGCACCCCTAAGGCCACAACAAATTGATTACATGTTCGATGGATATTCCGCACCTAAAATCTTAAAACGAAATAAAATTATTGTTATTTTTATTTTGCGCCCGCAGCAACAATTTGTGCTCCGCACATATTCGTTTAATGATTTAGTTTAATTTAGCCGTCTGCCTCGTTGTATCAGCGAAATATGTTAACGGAAACGTAATTGTTCCGCCAGTTGCAATCAATCAAAAGTGAACTCATTCAGGCCATTAACCATTCTTACTTTGTTTTGGTTTGAAAATGACACCAAAGGAAAATTATGTTCATATGATGTATTTATGTTGACTTGTTGTGATTGAAAATGAAAAATCATGGATTGGATTAAACAGCAAATACGTTAACTTTAAAAATATGCGTTTAGTCCTTACCAGTTTTACTTCTATTTCTACAAATTGTATTTGTTTTGCCTTAAGATTTAAGCAGGTTCTAGTCATTCGTTATTGCATGTTTCTTGGAAAAGTATGTTGTTTTTACCCCCCGACATAGGCGGAGGGATATTGTTTTGGCGTTGTCCGTTTGTCCGTCCATCCGTCTTTCCCTCCGGCATTTTTGTGTCCGGAGCCATATTTTGGAAGTGCTTTGGCGGATTTCATTGAAACTTGGTATGAGTATATATATGGATAAGAGGATGATGCACACCAAATGGCATTGTACACCATCTGTTAATAACAGAGTTATGACCCTTTGTATCCTGAAATAATGCTTTTGTGTCCGGAGCCATATTTTTGGAAGTGCTTTGACGGATTTCATTGAAACTTAGTATGAGTATATAATTGGATAAGAGGATGATACACGTTGGCGTTGTCTATCCGTCCAGAAAACGTTTGTGTCCAGAAGTATATTGCCGGGCGATGTCAATTCAACAAATTTGCTTGTTTAAATTGATTTGTTAAAATATAGTATCAATTTATATGAACAATATTTGTTTTTTTTTTAGTTTTCGCTTTTCGCTCGCCTGCGATTTAAAAAAAATGGAATAAACGTAAATTTATTTTTATTTCGCTCGCTCGCTCCATTTCTGGTTGGCTAAAATCCATAGAACACATCATCAATTTGTTGTGGCCTAATTTTGGAAATAAATTGATCCAATTAGAAGGATGGGAGAGTCCGCAAGGCATAAATGGATTAATTGATACGTAAAACAAAAATTATTTGTCTCAATACGAGGTAAATCATTTCACCGTTTTCTTCATCATTGCCTTTTACGAAAAACTCATTTAAAATGGACACCTGATTTACCCAATGAAATTTATTTATTTATGTTCTGTCCCAAATGTACCAGGGCGTATTTGCAAGCGGAAGTCCCTTCAATGCGGTCACCCTTGGCAACCAAACATTCCATCCTGGCCAGGGCAACAACGAGTACGTGTTTCCGGCAGTCGGGCTCGCCACTGTGGCGTGTGGCATCAGAACTATACCGGAATTTGTGTTCTTAGAATCGGCAAAGGTTTGGCCCATTTCCGATCATTTTTGTCGTTGTTCTTACCAAAGGAAGCGTTCAAGATGTTTGGCGCCCTAAAACATGTTCAACCCCAAATGTGTTTTTGCATTGACGCTCCAAGGCGTTGATCCCAAATGTTTTATTGCGGAATTTGTGTATGTTTTTCGTGTCGTAAATCGATGACTGCATACATCCCCATTATTAATTACAACGCACTCGTTATTTATTAGTCAAGAAGTTCGTCGCATTCGAATTTGGGTCATCTTTATGCATGTTCATAATCGGAAAAAATCACCATAAATATAAGTGTATTAAAACGTTCGATGTACAAGTACTTTTATGTGTATGTGAAAACTGCTTTTTCTTTGTTTATATTGAACATTTTGTATTCTACAGCATTAAGTACAATAAATAAACGTTAAACAAACAGTTTCCAATAAATAAAAACACTCGTAAGTAAATGAATGAATGAATGAATTTATTAATTAAATGCATCAATGAATGAATGAAGGAAGGAATGGATGAATTAATCAACGAATTAATTAATGAATGAATTAAGTAATGCATTAATGAATTAATGAGCTAGTGAGTGAATAAATGAGTGAACGAATAAATGAATGAATGAAATATATAACTAATGACTGACTGAATGAAAGAATCAATTAATTAATTAAATAAATAAATAAATTAATTAATGACGTTTGAAATGACGATTTTATGAAGTAATTACACCTTGATGCATGACCTATCTACCCACCCACACCACTAATGTTCACATTAAATTATTCTTTCATCGCGTATTACTTTTCATGACCAGGTGCTTGCCAAGATGGTGACCAGGGAGCACTTAGCGGAAGGGCGCGTGTACCCGCCACTAGCGGATATCCGGGAGGTATCCACAAACATCGCCATCCACCTGGCGGAGTTCGCGTACCGGAACCGCCTGGCGTTCCACTTCCCGGAACCGGCCGACAAGGGAAAGTTCATCCGGTCACACCAGTACAACATCGATTACGAGACTTACGTGTCGGCGCTGTATAACGGGCCCGGTCACAACAATGTATAGTCATAAAATGGGCACTTAGATCTTAAATTTCGTGCTTTTTTGTTAGTGTCGTTTGTTTAAATTATCGTCGTGTGTTTTGCAATGTCCACCATATTTTATGTCAAATAATACTGTATCGGTGTTTTAATGTGAACCTCCGTTATAAGAATTGTTTGTGTGCTGTTTTATACCGAAACTATCACCCAAAATTTATATTATTTGTTCACAAGGTCGGCAATGTTTTTGCAGTAAACTTCTCAAACGATCTAAACTGTCTTTCTTTGTTATTTAGCAAGTTTTGCATTCCAATATTCTGTATGTTTAAAAATGCATTTAACTATCTACAATTTAATTGGTGGTACTATTTACATATTCATAATACACTTATATTGATTATTTTATTTTCCACATGTATATGTCTACAAAATAAAAGAGTTGAACTGTGTTTGTTTTGTTTTATGCTACTGATACTACTAGTTCACGAGCTTGGACTTGATGACAATAGGATCTATATACTATTTTACGCAACCATTATTTTTACATGTCGTTTTACTGCATCTAAACTGATAATTATCGGTTTCTATAACATTTGTTATTAACCTTAAATTGAATTACATGTACTTGTGTTTAACCCAAACATTATTTTGTGATTGTCAAATCATATTAAGGTATATGGTCAAATGAGCTCTTTTGTCTTATCAAAATCGGTATCAGCCATCATTGCTCGGATTTTTAATTAGGCAGTTGTCTCAACATGTATTGTGATTAAATTGACAAACTACGCCTTAAAGCGGTCATATCAACGATTAAATTGACAAACGCAAACGCTTTTAAGCAGACATATCAAGGGTTATATAAACACGACGGTATTGTGTTTTGAATAACTATTACTCATTTGCAAGTGCGGCGGTATGTTGCTTATAATAATAATAATTATTATTATTATAATAATAATAATAATGATAATAATAATAATAATAATAATAATAATAATAATAATAATAATAATAATAATAATAATAATGAAAATAATAATAATAATAATAATAATAATGATAATAAATAATTTGAACTAGATCCATCTCTTCAGTTTAATTAATATCACTTGAATGTTGTATATTTTATCGAACCTGCAAATTAAATGCAAGCATAAACGGGTATATGGACCTTTGAGATGGGAAGATGCCACGAGGCATATGAAAAAAAGAGTCGTGTTCTGAGAAAACGGGGCTTAATGCGTGTGCGTAAAGTGTCGTCCCAGATTACAGTCCGCACAGGCTAATCAGGGACGACACTTTCCGCTTTTATGACATTTTTCGTTTAAATGAAGACTCTTCTTTGCAAAAATCCAATTTAGACGGAAAGGGTCCTCCCTGATTTGCCTGTGCGGACTGCACTGGCTAATCTGGGACGACACTTTACGCACAAGCATTATGCCCAGTTTTCTCAGAACGCGTCTCATATATTACATAATTTACAGTTGCACGTTCGATGTTGCTTCGCAAACTCATACAGAGTAGGTGTGTAAAAAAGGGTAAGCGATGATGTTTAAATAGCGTATTATGAGACGATTTTGGAAAGAAACACCATAATCCGGGCGTAGTTAATTGTCGGAAATTCGTAAATGAACTTAAGCTATAATAATTATATAACTTATTTAATTTGAAAAGTTATTATATATCATCTTGCAGCACGTTTGAGAAGAGTAAATAGTCCATACATCTCATCAACGTCGTTTAAAGAATTCAGTATCCATGCACATGTTTGTTTAAGTTTTCCAAAAGTAATCTTTAGTTTCAACATAATTTAAAATGGCGACTTTATTTTCGTTCGCACAGACATCGAAAAACCGGCCGGAATATGTTAAACATGTAAACAAATAAGTATTCTATACTAAAGTTCTTATCGCTAAAACTGTACCTTCTTCTTTGACAGTGACGTCATGGCATGCTGACGTTGGCGATTCCGTTTCCACATGATTCGCCGACATAACATGCAGTAAAAATTCAGCAGCGGAAGCAGCGCCCACCGGCGTCTCTTGTCAGGTTCCAAGCTCAACATGTTTTTAGCGCATGCCAGCGAACGTCGCGTGTATGGTTCCCATTTTCATTATCGTTTTCTGTATGGTGTCCCCGATTTGCTTTCTTCCATGTTTTTTGTTTTGTTTAGAAATAATGTATTTTCAAACTTCATTATTGTATTGAATATGTAATTAACTCGAGTGTCGTACAAAATGCTAAGCAAATATTTGACATATTTTTTAAATGTTAGTTTCACATCGAATTTCTATATATGGCTGGGTTGAACGAATACACTGCTGAAAACAAAATACTTTGCCATTCGTAACCAATGATTGGTTTCTTATGTTTAAGGAAGATTACAACTCGTTTGAAGTAATTCTTTATTCCTTCCAATCAACGATGCACAATTTGACATTCGATTAAGTTTAATGTATAATGCTGGACTTAGTTGAAACACACTGTGAGGCTTAAATACACAAGATAACCGTAAACTATGCCTCCAAATATATTCGTAATTACAAGTTTTAAGATATTCAAAAAACTGTAAGTCCGCATTGCTTTGTAAGTAAGTTATTTTATAAATAATGAACACATATTCCCCAAAATGTAAACAATCTGCGTGAGGCTCACTATATTTTTTATGAGGTCGTAGCTTTTGTTATTATCAATACAACCAAATTGCAGCACATCTAGCAAACTACAATCTAAGCGTCCCTAATAGGTCGTCTACCTGTCATGGGAACTTTCTAAAGGGACAGAATGAACGTTTGGGGAGGGAAAACAGGTGTTTTTTTTTAAATCCAAACACAAATCTTACAATTTTATCTTTTATGCTGTTTTGGTTGCCAAAGTATAAATATATTTATTCTTTAAGAAAATAATTACTTGTTGCAAAAATAATAAGGGTTTGTCCACAGACATTATTATAAAAACCACCAAAAAGAACACACAGCACAACAAACCTTACATTAATTTGCCATATATTATGCTTGCACAAGCAATTAACTTTTCGAACTTCAATTATAAACCATAAAAGAATAGAAGAACCGAGCAACGAAAGTTATAGTTTAAGGCCAATGGCTAGAACAATATATCATTCTCGCTGCCCCAGTGTGTGTTTAGCTGTTAGATTCTATTGCATAAATCATAAAATCTGCAGATGTAACCCTTTAAAAAAGATGGACATTGACCGGACAATCCGGTGTTAGAGGATTGCTTAGTTTGTCTGCCTGTGGAAGAATGTCATCGATAAACAGGTTGTAATTGTCCTCGTTGATGGTCGATATCATTCCATTGCTGCGATTTCAGGATTAACCAGAGGTTATAGGTGTGATGCCAAACGTAACAATAAGATGACTTTTCAGTCTACATGCTTTTCTGTGTAGTAAATGGTGATCGGCTTACATTTCCAAACATACTAGAGCCGTGCTCTGTGAAAAAGGGGTTAAATGCATGTGAGTAGTGTCGTCTCAGATTAGCCTGTGTACACCGCACAGGCTAATCAGGGACGACACTTTCCGCCTGAACTGGATTTTTTCTAACAAGAGACAAAAAATATCATAAAGCGGAAAGTATCGTCCCTGATTAGCCTGTGCGGACTGCACGGGCTTATCTGGGACGATACCTTCCGCACATGCATTAAACCCCCTTTTCACAGAACCCGGTTCACTTTAGTATCATGAAACATAACATGTTGTGTAAATAAACAATTAATACGAAAATACAAAATAAACGCAATGTAAGCCCATGTTGTCGTAAACTTAATAAAAGATCTTGTTACATGAAATGTATTTTACTCCTTTTTGGTGTAAACTCATTTAAACAATAGTTGAGCTGCGCTCTGGGAAAACTGGGCTTAAAACATAAAGCATCGTCTTATATAAAGCTGTGCAGTCCGCACAGGCTAAACCGGTACGACTCTGTCCATTTTTATAGAGATTTTCGTTTAAACGAAGTATCTTCTTCACGAAAATCTTGCCTATGCGGAAAGTGTCCGATCAGCCCGTGCGCACAGCACAGGCTAATTCGGGACGACACTTTACGCACATGCATTAAGTCCCGTTTTCAAAAAGCGCTGCTCAATACAAGTTATTTAATGTGTGATAAAAAGGTACGTTAAGTTTGTTTATCTTACAATTAAAACTAAAATAAAACGAATATCTTGGCAATGCGTGTACCTTGGCTATGATATAATTCCCAAAACGAAAGAAAACAACGTTGTGTACATCTGTTACGTTTTATTTTTGTTTAGTGACAACCCATAACCAACTGTTCCGTTAAGTGCATTTAAGTGACTATCAGACACGTGTATATACCGTCTGTTTGGTTTTTTTGTTTTGCAATCGACAAAAAAAACAACAACACGAAATTCAACATTCTTATAACAAAACAAAAAAACAAAACAAAAAAGAGAAAAATTTTGGTATCATTAGTCGTTGTACCAATTATAAAACAAAACAGGAAACTTTTTTCGCTATTCATATTTCGTTTCAATTTTAAAATTACAAAAATCGATATTTGACAATTGAAACAAAGTGCCTGCTCCCTTTTACCGTTCCTGATTTGATAAACCGATAAACGGAAAACGAGGTGCGCTGCGCTGCTGTAACTGGTAGATACTGTAGTGTTTCATCTACAGAATACACTAGTTAGCACCATTAAAGGAACTCCATTTAAGGAACAAACACCATTGAAGGTTATACTGGTTTTATTAACATCCGTACTCGTCAAGCATACAAAACCGTCCCTCTCTGAACATGCTATCAAAGAGGCATTCATGCTGAAGGCGTGTCCTGCAAGTAGGCGTGGCCAATGCAAGCTATACCACAATCCCTCTTTTTTTCAAACCAAATAATGCATGATCAACAAATACATACTCTAAACATAAACCCATACATTTACAAACAATGCATACTAGCAAATTACACCGTGCATTTATCAAACAATCTAAACTAAATTTAATCAAAACAAAAACATCACAAATGAAAACATTTTATCAATGAAAATAAAATAGCACGCCGCTTGTACTAGCAATGTTCTCACACAATTCCCTTTTATCGTTAACTTGACAGTAATGAGCGACCACACTGGCTGTTAATAAATTCCCGTTTATAAGCCATTTTACACTCGGAGCATGATACGCATGTCAGTTTAATATAAATTTAGTAGCATCCGCTGGATAAGCGCCACGTGTGCTGTCTACAATGAACAACATTAAATGACATGCTTATTTAGCGGTGCATTTATACCAGTTTGAAAGCATTAAATTTCTCGGGCATTTTCCGAACCCTTATCGGTCTGTCTTTACCCGCAGATTATACATTAGTTTGACAATTTTCACTTGTAGAGTTGTTTACATTTGAGTCTGTCTGAGGGTTTTGTTCATTCATTTTTTTCATATGCGTTACATTTCGCCGATACTCGGTACCATCATCGGCACGTACAACCACGCTATTCCCGTTCTTATCCATAACCGTGTACTTATCGGAACTGAACGGAGTGTCGATATTATTGTTTCTATTTTGCTTCAAAAGAACCTTGTCGCCTGGTACAATTTAGCTCTCTTTTGCATTTCGTTTCGCGTCGGAGTATAGTTTCCCTTTCCCCCTTTTCTCGAAATCACGATCACGTATTTCGCTATTTTCCCGCCTATACGTATTAATTTCAGGAACACATGTTCTTATCTTACGACCGAACAGCATCTCAGCAGGTGACATACCCGTTAATGAATGGGGTGTGCTTCGATACATTATCAGGTAATCATCGAGGTCTAATCTCCAATTACGATTTTGACTTTGAGATATGCGTAATCGCTTTAGTATTGAACGGTTCTGACGTTCAACCTCCCCATTTGCTTGCGGCCACAAGGGAGTATTTCGCCTGTGTTCGATTCCTTGAGACTGAAAATAATTTTCGAAATGCTCGCAAACAAAACTACAAGCATTGTCTGTACGTAGAGATAATGGCAAGCCATGCGTCAAAAACCATTTCCTTAATATTGACACTAGTTTTTCGCTTGTTATTACTTTGAGACCTCAAGCTCTACATATCTACTGTAATAGTCGACACAAACAAAAATGTAATCATCCGATGGTAACGGACCTAATACGTCCGCGGCTAAAACTTGCCATGGGGCACTTGGAAGCTCGGTTCTCGTAATCGGTTCGGGATTTGTTGACTGGCTTACCAACTGACAGCCATAACACGTTTTACAGTAATTTTCAATTTTCTTATCAATACCCGGCCACCAAACTTTGGTCCTCAAGTTGCTTTTAATCAACACGATTCCCGGATGACCTATGTAACCTAAGTCTAATACGCGTTTGCGTAATTCACGCGGGACAACGATTCGCGTAACCCTAAGTACTAAGTAACTAATTACACACAGTTCATCTTTGGTATGTATGAAATGATTTTGCTCGTGTTTATCCCACGTCCCGTTCGCCACGCTTTCACGTAATCTGCTTATCTCAGCATCACGAAATGATACCTCTTCTATTTCTCGAGTGGTCATAGCACTGGGTGTTGCTTCGCGCGCAACAAATTTAATGTATTCGTGGTCATCTACACTATCTATTGTCCTCGAACTGTGCTTGAGTGGAAGTCGCGACAGTGCGTCTCCAATATTGTCGCGACCGTTCACATGTTTAACCGTAAATCGGTACGGTTGCAGCCTAAGAATCCATCGCTCAAGTCTAGCGCACGGTTTTGACCTTGGTCCGTAAATGTATTCAAGTGGCTTGTGGTCAGTAAGAAGCTCGAACTCGATACCATAAAGCCATGGATGAAAACGCTCTAACGCCCACACTACACTTAAACCCTCTTTTTCAGTTTGTGAGTATCTCCTCTCATCATCAGTTAAAGGGATCTTTTCACGGTTTGGTAAATTGACAAAATTGAAAAAAGTTGTTTCAGATTAGCAAATTTTCGTTTTAGTTATGATATTTGTGAGGAAACAGTATAACTGAAAATAAGCCATGGTCTAATATAGCCATTATATGCATCTTTTGACGATTTGAAGACCTAAAAATTATAAAGCGTTGCAACGCGAAACGATTGAATAATTTGGAGAGTTCTGTTGTTGTCATTTAAATTTACGAAACTACGAAGATTGCTTATATAAGGTATAAAATACTTAAACTGTGTGTGTCCGGCGGAATAGCCGAGAAGGCTAAAGCGTTTTTACTTCAGACTAACTCCAGGACTCCGGGGGTCACTGGTTCGAACCCTGGTACCGGTTACTATTTTTCCTTTTTTTAATTTTATTCTTGATTTTTTACTGGAGCTTTTAAGATCCAATGTTTACGTTTATCAATATAAAGCATTTAATGACAAACTTCAAAATATGCAAAAATCTGTGAAAAGGCCCCTTTAAGCTCCTACTGGCATAACTTATTACGCGGTTTTCGCCATTTTGAACCTGCACGAGCACAGTACCTAGTCCAACTGGACTTGCATCGACTATGACCTTTGTCGGCGCGGTTTTATCGTAATATGTTTCGGCACATGCTAGCCTTCTTTTTAATTCTTTGAACGCGTCCTGTTGAGACCGACCCCATTTTAACACCGTATTCTTTCTTAACAGATCATTTAACGGCGCAGAAATCGTAGACAGATTCGGAGTGAGTCTTGCGCAAAAATTCACTAAACCGAGGAAACTTCGAACCTCGCTCGCGTTTCGCGGCTCAGGCGCGTTTACTACAGCATCGACCTTGACCTGCGTTGCCCCTATCCCTCTCTCAGACAGCTCATGACCCATAAACACTAACTGTTTCATGTAAAATTGACATTTTTCCTTGTTTAGTGTAAAACCTTTGTCTCTCAATACACATTGCACATTATTTAAACATTTATCATGTTGTTCTTTCGTTGCAGTATGTACAATAATGTCATCGGCAATGCTGTTAACACCCTCACAGCCTTGCAATGTTTGTTGCAAAACCATCTGGTACATTTCTGGAGCACATGTTATTCCAAACATTAAACGTTTATACCTGTATAGTCCACTGTGTTTTGTAAACGTTGTGATTTCTCGCGATTCTGGGGACAGTTCAATTTGATGATACGCGTTTTAAATGTCCAGTTTGCTGAAATACTTGCTGTTATTCATTTCCTGCAACACTTCGTCCACTGTTGGTATCGGATACCTAGTCCTTCGTATGGCTCTGTTTGCCTGCCTCATGTCAACACAAAGTCGAATGTCGCCATCATTCTTTGGTATTATGACTACAGGGGACACCCACTTCGACGGTCCACTTACGGGTTCAATGACATCTGAGTCGAGTATTTCTTTGATTTTAGCTTCCAACTTCTCTCGTAACTGATATGGCACGCGTCTGGTCGGTTGCACTACAGGTGTTACAGCCTGGTCAATGGGCACTTCAAGTTGATAACCTTTCAGTTTTCCAAGTCCCGTAAATAATTCGTTGTAATTATTAACAACATCCGATATTCCCGGTGTTTCCATTTGACGCACTATTTTAAGTACGCCAAGTCGCATAGCTGTATCACAGCTTAATAAGGACTGTCCAGATCCCTAAATGACGACAAATTCTGCGTCATCTACCGCTACACCCTTGTAAACAATCGTTGACCAAAATACACCAGCAGTCTTCAGTGGTTCCTTAGATCCATAGGCATACAGTTCTGTTTTCCTTGGCTCGTCACTGCATTGTATGTCATTTCGTTTCAAAAACTCCCACGTTTTTCTATCCACAATGTTGCAGCTGGAACCGGAATCAATGATCGCCTTTATTTGTACACCACCAATTTCGACCATTATCGATGTTGCTGTCGGAAACTTATTTTGTACAGTAAACGTGAACTGTCCGTCATCAGTTGTGTCCACAACTTGACGCATAGTAGGCGGTTTCTTTTTCGACTTTTCACCCGATCGGCATTTAATCGCAAAATGTCCTATCTTGCCACACTTATTGCAGTGTTTTCCACGCGCCGGACACGTGCTGTCCTTAGCAACATGACCACGTTTCCCACATTTAAAACATTGAACGTCATTTTGAATACGACTTTTCCGTGCAAACGTACCTTTTGTTATTCGGTTTGTTGTTGTGTTTACCGACTGTGGGCTTTGCTCAATGCATTTTGCCTGATGTTCGGCATTTTCTAATGTTCTCGCAATGGAACGCAATTCTGTCAGGGTTAAATCCCGTCCTTTTTGGAGAAGTTTCCGTCTTAATTCACTTGAAATTGACTTTTCAATCACCTGATCTCTAATTTGCTCATCTGTGTTCTCAAATTCACACGTCTCTGCTCTCTGTCGCAATCGTGTGATCTACGGATTCTGTCGTCGACTGATCTAACTTCCGGAACATATGTCTTTCGTAAGGAACATTCGATTGTGGCGCGAAATGCTTGCTTAGCGCATCAACGGCTCTAGCATAAACGTTTGCTCCCTCTCCTTCCGGCAAAGTATAGAATACATCCTGCACTTCCATGCCAGCCATGTGAAGCAACAATGCATGTTTACGGTCATTGTCTATAATTCCTTTCCTGACAACATACAGTTCAAACGCTCGAAACCAACGTTTCCACTTTGCCGCTAATCCCGACGGCTCACCATGCACATCGAATCGGGGCAAATAGTCGTTTTCTTTTTCCATCATTTAAGACAATTTAATTGAACGTTTTATATCCTCGTCGCCAATTGTAGTGTTTCATCTACAGAATACACTAGTTAGCACCATTAAAGGAACTCCATTTAAGGAACAAACACCATTGAAGGTTATACTGGTTTTATTTACATCCGTACTCGTCAAGCATACGAAACCGTCCCTCTCTGAACATGCTATCAAAGGGGCATTCATGCTGAAGGCTTGTCCTGCAAGTAGGCGTGGCCAATGCAAGCTATAACCACAGATACATCATTTTTGATCTTGTTTTGCTGTTTTCTATCTTGTATACGATTATTTTTTAATACATAAAACGTACAATATTACAGAGAATGAATAGTCGGGTCTTGGGATAGTTCTTGTTGGCTAGTCTAATAAACGAATGAATAGATCTACAGTAACGTTATATTATGATATTTAAGTACATGTCTGCTTTTGTTTCATATCATCGGACTTAATTAAATGTATAACATGCATGTCAATAACAACTGCATAATAACATATCTTTGTTCATCGCAGCCTGTCTCTTCAAGTAATTAAAACAATCGAATTACCGGTATACGCATTGTATTCATATCTGTTAAGCAAATGAAAAAAGTTCCACATTGTTGCTTAACATATGAATTCAATTCGTATGGTGACCAAATTGCCTTGAGGTGCACTGCCTCGTGCAGCCCTGTCACGGCACGTCGTGTGCCGTCCTGGCTCTTACACGTCGGCCATCTGACAGGCAGTGTGCTCTCGTACCAGGTGTCCACGCAGGTCTTGCATCCACCCAGTGATTTACAACAATTTGCAGATATAGGGGCGACGCTGGTGCTAAATTTATCGCTCTATGTCGTGATGTTGGGTAGAGCAAATGTTTGTAGCTTTAAGCTATGGGTTGACGCACTTTGTTATTTTAAAATTGTATCAGCATTTTTATGTTTGATGCTTCTTAATATTAGGATAAAAAATGTGCTTATAACAATGATAAAGTTATTTCAAAGCCTATAATAACTGAAAAACAATCAAATTATAGTCCATTCATTTAAATTCCCAATAAGTTACAACTCCGACGTTGTTACAAATTAACCCATTTATGCATAGTGGACTCTTCCATCCTTCTAAATTGGATCAATTTATTTCCAAAATTAGGGATGTCTAGTATATTTTTTTTATATTTATAATATTTTTTACAGAAATTCCTTTAAGCAAACAGCGCAGACCCTGATGAGACGCCGAATCATGCGGCATCTCATCTTGGTCTACGCTGTTTGCCAAGGCTTTTTTTCTAGACGCTAGGCATAAATGGGTTAATGAATTTCGTTTAATAACATTTGTTTTGTTGCACAGATTTTTCAACATTTTGAATGCACTGGATGTGTATAAAATGAATGAAATAATACACGTTTCGACTAATGAATGTACTTAAACATATCACTAAAGCGAACGTGTTCTTGGCGCGTTCCTCTTCCTGGCTGACGGCCCGGACCTGGTCAATCGCCTGGGCCCCGTAAACATCCTTATCCTTTCGTGTCGCTTCTTCTGTTCAAAGAAAATCTAATCTACAATTATTGAAGAACTAAACTCTGAAACTCATGTTTATTATTGGCTAACCCGATCATACACGTTAAGCTACCAATGCATACGCTTTTGTGTAATGATATTCAAGTTGTCATTTTAGAAGACAACCAGGGTCTAAAAAGGAACATTTCAACGCGTGCAAGTAGTTTCTCTAAGCTTGACGCATGATATTCGTCTTCTGTACGTAACGTAACGTTTATAAAGTAAAACTTTAAAGCAGCGTTATAATACCAATGGAAGGTAAATATTTTGTTAGTATTGACTTAATCTAAAGCGCTCTATACGGAAAATTAAATATGTTTTACAAGTAGTTATTAAACAGGCATATTCATTAATATTATACAATTTTTTCTTTTTTTTAAGCGCAAATATTAAAAATAAATAAATTCAGGTTTGGTGATAGCTCTTGTTTTAGAGCTAAAATCATTTGAAACGTCACCGTGCTGTTGTCAAATGCACCATGTGTTTGTTCTTTATCGAAATATTGGAAATTATTGATTAGATAGTGCACTTAACCAATCTAAACATTTTTATTAATATTTATTTACCCTAGCTTGTTTGGTTCCATATTTGCAGTACTAATGGAACTTAAACTTGCTATTGAGCGTCTTTAAAAGTAAAATACTGCGAACATTTTGGAAGCCGTCGATTATTATTCTCCTTAAAACGTCATGCGGGTATAGAGGGTTATACTAAACAAGAAATATCTTTAAACAAAGATATACGGCGTTGATAGTTCAATGAATGAGATTAAGGAAAGCGAATGTCTTTTTTCTGTGCAGTTCTTTGCTGCATCACACGCAGTACGGGATGTTACGCGGAGTTTTCGCGGCTTATTTTACATTATTACATATTGCTGGTCATAAACCTATATATACAAAACAGAAAACCAAAAGAAGAATGGAAGTGAAATTAAAACATATGAGTCAACCGGCCACACGAGAAGTATCCGTATTTATAGGCGCGTTCTTCGAACAAACCTGTTTTAGTGGTTTTTCGGGCATTTCTATTTGATTCGATTATTAAAAGTATCGATAATCATCGCGCTCATGCTTAATACATTTGTCAATATGGTGGACTAATTATTGTTAAATTAATCAAAAATAATATATATCATTGTATTGTTGAAAACACATTAAGAATCTACATATATCTGGTCTAAAGAAAATTCCAGGTCACCTAGTTCACGGATAGCGTATTTATTATATAACTATTATTTTACTGGCCGCGAACTCCGGTGATGACCTGTATATAAACTCATTCATACATTCATACACTGGCCGCGAATCGACCCGCTACCTCGAGGGTTGAAATGCAATGTATTAAAGTGAGGCCTCGCTTCCACTGCTCTTTATACTTTTACATGTTAACATGTTGACAAGAATATGGAAGTAAGTACTAAATATGAGAACATAGCCTTTAAATATAAACGCGTTGCGCTGGTAATTCTCTGAAAATAAAAGGTGCACGCACAAACTGTATTGATGTCGAGAATTGAGTGTAAAACTGTTCTATCTATTAAGCCTTTTCATTAGAAATAAAATTGTTTCATGCAGTAAAACAGTGTTACAAAGACGCGGATGTTTCCAATGTTCTGGTGGAATACTCAAATCAGCCAATGGAATAAATGAAGTGTATTCATTCGTACCTAGCCGCGGGAAATTTTATTTGAATTTTATTGGACACTTACAAAGGTCAGGAGAGGTGAAAAGCTGGCTTAATACAGCTTACGCCGAAAAAAAACAAGAGCATCGCATAGCGGGTGCCAACGCTCGGCTGTGGGAACAGTTTTGAATAAATGAAAGCTTGTCAGAAGAAAAGGAAGAAAGGTAAGTGGCGAGAAGAACTCATCTGAGAGTTTTTATATAAGAGGTCACAGTGACCTTGACCTTTGACCTAGTAACCCAAACATGGTTGTGGCGTGTAGAACTCATGAAGTTGCAGCTACATATGAAGTTTCAAAGTTGTAGGTGGAAGAACTTTGATTTTAGAGCCAATGTAAAGGTTTTGGCACGACGCGGACGGCGGACGGCAGACGCCAGACGACGAGCTGGCTATGACAATACCTCGGGTTTTCTCCGAAAACAGCCGAGCTAACAATAAGTGGAATAAGTGGAGAAATCACATTCATTGGAAACCCGATTTTTCTGTGCATTTGATGATGGTAACCATCGTTCTCGTAGATTTCAATATCCATGTAACTGACTCAGTTTGCTATTTTCAGACGGCCGACCCAGCTCTGACGTGTGTTATTGTTGATATTTTATCTGTGCCGCGTTCTGAGAAAACTGTTCATAATGCATGTGCGTAAACACGGCCGTTACTCACGAGCGCCACCTCTTTTTTTGGGATGCATTAATAAATGAGCCAATGCAATTTCCGAGGTGGCGCTCAGGCCCGGATGTTTTGAAATTTAACGGATAATTTTACAGGGTTATTAGGTTAAATATGTTTTTCAACACATTTCGCAATATTTAAAAAAAATCGGCCAATGTAGTGCGATTCAGCGATTATAAATTCATCTTACAATTACAGAAACATACAATCACAACCCATTTGGAAACGTGAGGACCTTTATAAGTTGTGGCATGGAAGGATTCTTAAAAGCAAATCGATGTCTTTTGCCTGTGTGACGAGCAAATTTCCTGCCAAATAAATCGCTCATTTTATAAAACGATTGCTTTGAACCTGTACAAATTAATGCGTGCACAAACACATCGGCTTCTAGCCGATCTAATAGATAAAATTTAATTTGACAAATTTGAATTTTTCAAAAAGAGATTGAGCAAATGCCAAGGAGGTTGCGCTCACATTAGGAGGTGGCGCCAATGCACATTTATAGCTATTTTAACAAAAAATATTTTATGTTATGGTTTCGATTATGTTTACAGGACTTACATTATTTTTATGTAAGTTGACTACTTTAGCACATTTGAGCCGCGTTTTGAATTGTAACAAGGGCTGTTTGTAAAACATGCATGCCCCCCTATATGGGCTATAAGTTGTAGTAGCAGCCATTGTGTGAATACGTTTTTTGTCACTGTGAACAACGGTGGTGGTGGTGGTGGTGGTGGAGGTGGTCGTGGTGGTGGTCGTGGTGGTTGTGGTGGTAGTGGTGGTGGTGGTGGTGGTGGTGGTGTAGTAGTAGAAGAAGTAGAAGTAGTAGTAGTAGTAGTAGTAGTAGTAGTAGTAGTAGTAGTAGTAGTAGTAGTAGCAGTAGCAGTAGCAGTAGCAGTAGCAGTAGCAGCAGCATTACAATAACAATACTTAAGAATGATCAAATGGGAAAAGGTAACCTAGCACTGGCAGTAAATATGGGGCTCATTTACAGGTCAGATTTGGAATCTCTGCTGTAAAATGAGATTTTAAATTAATTTAAGGGAGGCAAATGCTGTAATAAAAAGAACATGCATAAACGGTAGTTGTTTCCCTTGTTTGAACCATGCTAAATCCTTAAAATGCCTTTTTCCAGTAACTGTGACCTTCACCTGTGACCTTTGTCCTAGTGACCTCAAAATCGATAGGGGTCATCTGCGAGTCATGATCAATGTACCTATGAAGTTTCATGATCCTAGCCCCAAGCGCTATTGAGTTATCATCCGGAAACCACCTGGTGGACGGACCGACAGACAGACAGACTTAAAATGCCTATTTCCAGTAACTGTGATTAACCTGTGACCTTGAACTAGTGACCTCAAAATCAGTAGGGGTCATCTGCGAGTCATTATCAATGTACCTATGAAGTTTCATGATCCTAGCCCCAAGCGTTCTTGAGTTATCATCCGGAAACCTCCTGGTGGTCGGACCGACAGACAACCTGGTGGACGGACCGACAGACAGACCGACATGAGCAAAGCAATATACCCCCTCTTCTTCGAAGGGGGGCATAAACAGTAGTTTTTTTATTAATGTATTTAAACGTTCGTCTTTGTAAGATAACAACATTTAACATGTATTACACACAATGTTAACGGAAAAAGACCGAGCTATCTTCATTTTTTTGGAGTTGATAGTGGAATAAACAACATAAATGAGCCTAATTAAGATTCGTTTACCTTGGCCTTTTAGTTGAATAAGCATTTGGATTAACGGCCACAAATCATAGTTTCAAGAAGAAGTGTTATCTTATACTTATTTTGTGACTTATTATACTGTATACAAATATTGATGTCGATGAATTATTTTGATAATGTTAAACATTAAGTTATTGGTTTGATTATTACAAATTTTTGGTATACATCGTACAATATGTTTTATTCATGGTGGCGACTTCTTAATTGAGTTGATCACTTATATATTTAAACAACTACATCTTATTTCATTATAGATTGTGTTTATGTTTTGTAAAGATTTGGACCTTCGTATGCACGTTGAAAAATAAATTTAATATAACAAATAACATTATCTATCAAATCTACGTCATGTGATAATGTCATTGCGATACGACTATTAATTGATACATCCTGCATTGGCGCCACCTCCTATCATTAGCGCCACCTCCTAAGCATTGGCTCCATCTCTTTTGGAAAAATGCAAAATTATCTACGTCGGCAAGAAGCCAATATTTGTGTGCATGCAGCATCTAATGTATATTGTACGCAATCGTTTGAGGCCGTTAGCGATTTAATTGGGTAGACTTTTTTTCGTCACACAGGAAAACTCATCGAAATACTTTTTAAATCTCCACAATGCAACAACTTATAAAGGTTCTCGAGTTTTTAAATGGTTTGAGAATGTACGTGCCTGTACATTTTTGGACGAATCAATCTTCGCTGAATCGCACTACATTGCCCAATTTTAAAAATAATGCGAATTATGGTGGAAAAACATATAAAACCTTATCACCCTGTAAAATCATTGTCATTGAAATTTCAAAACATCCGGGCCTGAGCGCCACCTCGGAGGTTTCATTGGCTCATTTATGAATGCATCGCAAAAAAGAGGTGGCGCGTGTGATTAACGGCCGTGGTAAAGTGTCGTTAAAAAACAGCCAAAAACGCAATGCAAATAGCATATTCAGATAACCATATGCATAGTGTCGGCCATAATTGTAAGTCTGCCAAAAAATGAAACCACTGTAAAAACGCCACAAGCAAATTTATATACGTCACTGTGTATCATTACGCAAAACATGCGCATTAAAAACCTCAGACATGATTCTTAATCGCAAACAGATTTAACGCAAACTTGTAAGAGAAGTATAAAAAAGGTTTTATTTTGAAAATGTCATCTTAAGTTAAAACATCTGTACAATTTAATATAAAATAGTCAGTCCTTACACTTGCAGCGATTTCCATGCGCATTTATTGATAATTGAAAAGTGTGAGCACATTCAAATACAACTTCTGGCATATAACAAAATATAACCACACATTTACTGTGGTATAATCTGCCGTTTATGAGACAATTATATTTACACATTTTATAGTTAGAAGTTCCTCCAAGTGTATAGTACGTTCATTGTATTCATAAATGGCACATGACTACATATATAACAGGTACACGTGTCGTTAACATCTAACGGGGTGTTTACAATGAATCTATATTGCATACTAGTATATTGCACAAAACAACACAATATATTGTCACACGGAATAGGTTACTTAAAGACTTGTAAACAGAATATAGAAATCATACTTGTAGTAACATATGTTCGATGCGTATACAAACTCTCGAAGGACGAGTTCAATAGCATGAATCCGTGTTCCGTGAGATGCAAACAACCATGGACCAAACACGAACTCGAAAACAATAAACTATTCACTCGGTTTTCAAATAGTATGTACATCATGAAGTTGTATAAACAAGAGGGCCATGATGGCCCTGTATCGCTCCACTGTTTTTTATGCGAAAAAAACGTGCAATGCGCATGGGTTGAAATGTACTCAAGCATGTGACTTTCTCTTTCTATCCTTCGTCCTACTGGGCGCTTAAAGTTGGAAGGGTGAGCATTTATATATGGAAAAAGTTACTACCGTGTTAACTTAACATACTAAAAAGCCCGGGAATTGTTGCACAGATCCTTTGCATATAACGTAGGTACATTTATCGCTCCAAAAGATATTGTCGTTCTTTCTATTTCACATATTTTTTAGATGCTGAAGATCAAATCTACGCATTTGATTTGAAACAGATTCACAAGACCCATATGAATCAAAATGCCTTAACCCTTTTCCAAACGAGACATTTTGGACATTCCCAATTTGAAAGAGGTTGCAGACGACAATTAAATTGTAATGGAATCTGAAGGAAATGATCAGGTAGGGAAGAAATAATTGTGATAAAAGGAGAAATTGCTCATCTTGAGCAATTTCTCCTTTTATCACAATTATTTATAAAGTCGTCAGCTACAAACCTGTAAAATCCTGTTCGTGTTTGGTAAAGGGTAAATAATCTCTGGTTCCTTCTTAAGAGCCTTTCACCTATTTATAACAAATACAATAGTAGCATCTTTCTTTGTAAAGAATCATCTCAAAATCTAACAAGGGCTGTTTGTAAAACATGCATGTTCCCCCATATGGGCTGTCAGTTGTAGTGGCAGCCATTGTGTGAATACGTTATTTGGCACTGTGACCTTGACCTTTGACCTAGTGACCTAAAAATCAATAGGGGCCATCTGCGAGTCATGATCAATGTACCTATGAAGTTTCATGATCCTAGGCGTATTAGCTTTCTTGAGTTATCATCCGGAAACCATTTTAATATTTCGGGTCAACGTGACCTTGACCTTTGACCTAGTGACCTGCAAATCAATAGGGGGTCATCTGCGAGTCATGAACAAATTTGGTAGAGGACTATTAGATATCACTACATACCAAATTTAGTAGCCGTAGGCTCTATAATTATGAACAAGGAGATTTTTAAAGTTTGCACAAAATAGGCCTTATTTAAGCATATGTTCATTTTTGTGACCCCCGGGCAGGGTCAAATTTGTCATTAGGGGCATTATTTGAACAAACTAAGTAGCGACCTATTAGATGTCACTACATACCGAATTTGGTAGAAATAGGCCCAATAGTAATGGACAAGAAGATTTTAAATTTTGCACAAAATGGACCCAATATAAGCATATGTTCAATTTTGTGACCCCTGGGGAACGGTCAAATTTGATCCCAGGGGCTTTTTTTAAAACAAACTTGGTAGAGGACTATTAGATGTCATTACATATCAAATTTGGTAGCCCTATGCCATACGGATATGGACAAGAAGATTTTTAAAGTTTGCACAAAACAGGCCTTATATAAGCAAATCTTCAATTTTTTGACCCCTCGGGGCTGGGTCAAATTTGATCCCAGGGGCATAATTTGAAGAAACTTGGTCGAGGACTATAAGATGTCACTACATACTAAATTTGGTAGCCCTATGCCCTACGGACGAGAAGATTTTTAAAGTTTTCACAAAATAGGCCTTACATAAGCAAATTTTCAACATTTTGACCCCCCCCGGGGCAAGGTCAAATTTGACCTTAGGTTAATAATTTGAAGAAACTTGGTAGAGGACTATAAGATGTCACTACATACTAAATTTGGTAGCCCTAGGTCCTATGGTTATGGACAAGAAGATTTCTAAAGTTTTCACAAAATAAGCCTTATATAAGTAAATTTTCAATACTTGACCCCCCGGGGCAGGGTCAAATTTGACCCCAGGGGCATAATTTGAAGAAACTTGGTAGAGGATGTCACTACATACCAAATTTGGTAGCCCTAGGCCAAATGGTCATGGGCAAGAAGATTTTTAAAGTTTTCACAAAATAGGCCTTATATAAGCTAATTTTCAATTTTTTACCCCCCGGGGCAGAGTCAAATTTGACCCAAGGGGCATAATTTGAAGACAATTGGTAGAGGACTATAAGATGTCACTTCATACCGAATTTGGTAGCCCTAGGCCCAATGGTTATGGACAAGAAGATTTTTAAAGTTTTCACAAAATAGGCCTTATATAAGCAAATTTTCAATTTTTTTGACCCATGGGGTAGGGTCAAATTTGACCCCAGGGGCATAATTTGAAAAAACTTGGTAGAGGACTATAAGATGTCACTACATACCAAATTTGGCAGCCCTAGGCCAACTGGTTATGGACGAGAAGATTTTTAAAGTTTTCACAAAATAGGCCTTATATAAGCAAATTTTCAATTTTTGACCCCCCCAGGGCAGGGTCAATTTTGACCCCAGGAGCATAATTTTAACAATTTTGGAAGAGGTTAACCCCAGGAACATTCCTGAGAAATTGCATCAGAATTTGACCTGTAGTTTAGGAGAAGAAGATGTTTAAAGAAAAAGTTAACGCACGGACGGACGGACAGACGCACGCACGCACGACGGACACAGGACCATGACATAAGCCCCGCTGGCCTCTGGCCAGTGGAGCTAAAAATGATAATAAATACATGCGAAAGTGAAAGCTGAATATTTAACATTAAAGAGGTCTTGTTTACAGGTTTGCACTTGTAACGCTTGCGTGAATTATGTAATAATTTATATTAATTAATTGCGCGTCGGCACACATTTTTAAGAACAAAAAAGGTTAGAAAAAGTCCAAATGTTTCTTGTTTTCGAGTTTATACCTCCGTAACGTATAATTTCGAATGTAAATTTTCAATGTTGTCAACGTCCTTAGTGTTATGTCGATCTCTTTTTGTCTTGAATCTGTGACAATTTGTTTTATAATTGTCACTTAGATAAAATGGTGCTCCAGAAAATATAGATAAATGTACTGTCGACTTCACATCGCGAAATATCAATGCCATCCTGCTGCTGCATCCAGTGACAAATATCCGTCTCATCTGTATATAAACAGGCCAACAATTCGCAAGACACACACGCGTCCCGTGACTTTGACCATTCCACCATCGACTTTATATCTTGAGCGGAAACATTAACAAATTCATAAACTACCTTTCTGATCGATTGAGGAAGGTAGTAGAGCTGTGTATTCGAAATCTTTTCACAACCAAATATCAGATTGTGTAGAGTTGTCAGGTTTGAAAGAGTTGAACAGTGAAAATCATTTGATAGTGTATTTATCATCAGCTTTAGACTTCTAATATTTTTACCAGTGACAGACACAGATTGAAAGATGCGCTCCTCTGATAAAGGTGTTATTGCAAATATTTCACACGCGTGTATATAGGTGCAGTCTAAATTACTTATATCAGAATTTTTACTAATTGATAAGAACTTGAGTTTTAGACCATGTAAGTCAAATGGACCATCGCCCATAAGCCAGAGATACAACAATGTTTCTCTTGATTGCGAAATAATTTCCTTTATACAACAATATGATGATTCCTGTTGAGCTGAAGTTAAAAATTGTGTATTAAGGCTAATGATGTTTGATATGTTCATATCGATTAACGTCTTTAAAGCATCTTTTTCCTTGATCTTCTCATTTTCAAAATTACTACAAGTAATTGCTACATGACTGAGTGTCAATTGTAAGCATGGCTGTTTATTCGCCACCCTTTCAATAAAGCCATCCAATACAATGTGTTGTGCTAAATAAATCGTGGAAACTAGATCATACGCCTGTTCTGATATAGAATGCAGCTTGCTTTCAAAGGTGCTTGTTATGACATCCATGATGTACTGTGACATTCTTTCAGCCGCTGGAGCACACATTCCACACGTGAAGATAAATAACTGGCCAATGTCCAGAATAGAATCAGCATCACAATACACCGACTGTATGACGTTCAGGATGTCTGCAATGTCCGTCCTATTCATTGCAATATACAACGACGCTAGGAACTCCTGAATTGTTTTGTGTACAAACATGTATGGAACATTCTTTCGCGAGCTAAGCGCCAACGTCTTTTTCTTTGTGATAATACCTGTCTGAAGTAAGTAATCAAGTTTTGGTTTCGTCATATGGTTTGTGATTGTGTTTTCCGAAAAAACTAGCGAAGATTCTTTATTAGAGTCTGTTAGCGTTTTAAATGCCAGCACACTTGCAGAGCGGACCAGCGACCAATTTCCCCGCAGATACTCGGTTGTTTCTGTTCCAAATGTTTGTGTTATTTCCTCAAAACAAGTTTCTTCTGTGTCAAATTCTTTTATTTGAAGTTTTTGCAATCCCTTGGCTATGTGCATATCTAGCATATCAATGTATATAGCACATAGTGAACCTTCCATCAATCGCTAAAACTGATGAACTAACTGCACACAAACAGCTGGTAATGTGATGAGATTGTGGAAGCTTTCTGCCTTTATTTTCTTCAAGAAATCAATACATTTGCATTGTTGATCATTTTTAGAAATACCGTCCTTCTCAGCTAAAAGATTGATGACATTGTCAGCCAAGGTTTCGTAGTTTGTAACGCCGGAAATTTCGAACATACACGTCAACGTATCGCTCATGCTTATATTGGCAAGTTTCCATGGTCGTGCGGTTATGATGTTGGTAATGTTTCTTCGCTTTAAATACAGTGGCATACCTCAGTCTTTACGGCACTTGCACGCAGAGTCACATGGCGGTGGGAAGGGTATTTCAGGATGGCACCATTCGTCTGCAGCGTCTGTCAAAACAATACATGTATGTTCCCAGACACTGTCATCCCAAGATAGTCTGTTGCTTTTTATGGCATCCTCGACCATCTGACTGACGTTACACATTGATCCGCTGTAATCACGTAATGTCACAAAAAACAGAAATGTGTAGTCTCGCAAAGTGTCAAGATCGTTGAAACCTGTTCGGTTTGACGCCTTTCCTCTGGTAGTGACTGTCCCTATTTTCTTAGTACTGGCACCATTTTCAGAATGGACTTCACACCAATCAAGAACTAGCTTTGTTGAAAACGTCGTTTTACCACAACCCGGATTGCCGGGTTTGTAGGAATTCACATCTGATTCCATCGTTGAAGTCTTGTCCGTTTTACTCCCGCCTTGTCTGTCGTCTTGGCCTCTCTTCAGTTCCTTGATGGACGGGGGAACGTAGATCCGTTCTAAAGGTACATCTATGTCAGGATCCAGCATCGACACAGGCACAACGCACCTTTTTCTGTACTGTTCGACTAACCACGACTGGATTTCTGCCAGAAATGCAATTGTAAGTATATATTACTATTTTACGAAACTTACTAGTAGTTTCTAAGTGTGACTTTTAGTGCTAACAGTGGGAAAATGATGATGTTGCTGGTTATGACAGTTTCGAGGATTAGGAAAATGATCATGATTATTATGATGATTTTTTAGTTGCAGCATATGGTCGTTCTCATCAAAGTTGTCTAAAATATTTCATTTTAATGCTTTTACACGTTAAATAGCATTCCTAGATATACTAGTAATTGTCAAATCACGTTGTACCTACAAATTTCAGATCAATAAACACAATTAAACTATAAACAGACTCAAAAGAATTCACCACAAAAAAACTCACTTACATATTTGTTCTAAATTTAAATATTGACGCTATAGTTATTCCTTTTTAGACTGTACGTGCTTGTATTGAAAAAACGTTTGAAACATAATTGTTTCACCTCAGTCTTTCCCGTTCAAAAACAAGTTTGTTCGTTCAAATATACAATTGAGTTATGAGTAGTAAAAATAAAAAAGTTAATTTGTTAATAAACATCAGAAAAAAGAAACAAGCTGAGCAACACAATAAAATAAAGACATTCACATGGCGGGTAATGCTGTTTTGTTGCTGCTGTATTCATGTTTTATTTTATCACGATGACAGTGATGATGATGATGATTGGATGAGGCAGTGAGTACGGAAAAAATAAACACGTTTCAGTAGTTAATCTGTCCAAAGACAACGCGCTAAACTATTTTACCGGTTTTAAAGTCCTTTTTATATTCACATAATATGCTTACCTTAAATACATACTTGATGTCAAATGGCTATAGTAGTTATATAGCATATGCAAACTTAAAGCTGAATATGTATACACTACAATGTGGATTTCCCACGCACTCAGTCCAAACATTCCAGCTCAATACCTTCATAACAATTCAAGGTAGCAAAAACCATTTTGTCCATTTGTTAATAAAAATTACATTGACTAAACTAGCATGTAATTCAATCCTACTCTAGGTCTGCATAAAAACTACATACAAACAAAACAAAGAACAACACCCTCATCATCGCTAAAGTTATTGTCCGGCAGCTCTTTTTGTATATTTTATTATCAATGCCATTGACCTTGCTGCACAAAAGCTACATTCCGACTGAAGGTATTTAGCAAACAATTTTATCCATTTTTTTTACAAAAATAAACTTGACTCTATTGGTCTCAAATGTAACCCGATTCAGGTCAGAATAAGAGTTTGTGACCATGCATGATGATCTCAAATACATGTGCGATGTGTCAATGAATATCTGTTGAAGTTATGTTTTTGTTGCATGCACACATTAACATTTCTAATTGCACTCAAACCTTAACCTAAGTATTTTTAAGTTAACAAGAGATTTGCTTGTCAGAAACACAATGCCCCCTATTGCGCCGCTTTGAAATAAATTTTCAATATATCATTCGACAGTTTTACAAATAATCTCCCTTTTAAAGCGTATTACTTCCTTTGGATTGTATTTTTTGACTTTTGACATTGAAGGATGACCTTGACCTTTCACCACTCAAAATATGCAGCTTTATGAGATGCATGCATGCCAAATACCAAGTTGCTAGCTTCAATATTAAAAAAGTTTTGAGACACACACAATGAATGACAGACAGACAGACAGGCCAAAAACAATATACCTCCGATCTTTCGAGCCGGGGGCATAAAAAGGAGGGATATTATCATGCTGAAAGGCTGGTTAGAATATTCCCTTTTTTGAATTTACTCCAACACTGCAGTTCAATTCTTATAAATGGGTGGAGAACTTTGTTCACACACTGTATTAATAAAAAAATATGCGGTTACAATTTTTATTAATATATAACATATCGATAAGAGCATAAAATCAAGGCTTTTAAAACGAGTTGTTTCTTTGTCGTATAACCCTTATCTTTGGTAAAAGAAATATATTATAAAAAAAACACTTGCATCAAGTGTTTTGAAATGATAAGGAGAGAGAATATCTACTAAACATCATAATTCTGCCGTTACATTTACATTGTTGGAAACTTCGGTTATGGAGAGGTGATTTAAAGCGATATTATGGGCATCTAACAGTATATGCTATGTTGATAGGTGTCTATCGCAACCCTTGTTTATGTTTGGTGTGTATACACTTATATTGATTAATGCAGCATCAACATACCAAAACAATATCCCGGAAATAGAAAAATAATGCATTTGAATATCATCATGTAAAATATCAAATATAATATATATATATTTTATGAACAACTAGTAGCCAGATGAGTTGTAGATAATTGATCAGTTACCACATTTTAACAAACTCTTTTGACCTAAGTTCTTTTCAGCTTAATTTAACAGTGAAAAATGCCCATAATATCACTTTAAATATAATGCTGTGTTATTTTGTTACCGGCGCATACGAATACACATCTAACGGGATGTTGACTGGTGATAAGAACATTGCTCTGGTAACAAAATCATCTTTTCACGAATAAATAGGATAACAAGGATACATTATTGAAGTGATTCAGGTTATTTCCATTGATCATGTTTATAACTTATTAATTGTACACGCTAGAAGAAAATAAGAATTTGCCATTATATTAAAATTACTCAAATGCCGTTGTTTATAAACATGCATAGTACCTACCGGATAGTGTACTGTTCCTTGTTGCATTCTTCTTTTTATTAAGCACTTCATTTTCTTTCCTTCGTATTTTTTTAAGTACATCATCTCCTTTCCTTTGTATCGTTTCAAGTACGTCATCTCCTGTACTTTGTACAGTTTCCAGTACATCCTCTCCTTTCCTTTGTACCGTTTCAAGTACGTCATCTCCTCTACTTTGTACAGTTTCCAGTACATCCTCTCCTTTCCTTTGTACTGTTTCAAGTATGTCAACTTCTTTCGTTTGTAAAGTTTTTAGAACGTCATCGCCTTTCCTTTGTATTGTTTCAATTTCTTTACTTATGTTTTCATTTAAAGCATCGACCATTTCTTTGACAAGTTTATCCCTTTCTTGTTCAAGAGCTTCTTTTATTTGTGCAATCAAATTGTCTTTCAAATGCTGAAAAGTGGTTGCAATATCTTCAGTAGTAATTGCTAGCGTTCCATTCTTCAGTTGTGAAAACATAAGCGTGCAATAGTTATAATTTGCGATACATAAACTGCTTTAAATTGAGACGCGATATCAGTTTAACAAATCATCTTACCAAATTTTTATGAAGATATAACTATAAATTGGACTGCAAAAGGTTCAACAAGTTTTTCTGTTATTTTACACAGTGACATAGTTTTTGACCTCACATGACCTTTAACTCTACAAATATATGATTGAGACGAATGTTCCAACAAGTAAAATGTTGACGACTTACAAAATGCGATCACTATAGCTCACCATGAGCACGTTGTGCGCAGGTGAGTTAAGAAGTGCAGAATGCGCTACTTATATACATTATCAAATCATATTAATCCATTTGTAATGTGCACCATATACAATACCCTTTTGTCAAACCTGTTTTAGCTTCTCAACTGCAGTTTTCGACGCAGCTTGGTGGTTGAAATGTTTCAGGCTCTGCAACAGCGCCACTAGAGTGTCGATGACTCTGTCAGTGTCATGGCTGGTCATGGACATTGTGGAGGAATGGCATACAGCTTGCCTTACATCTCTAGCCTGAAATGTCAGCTTGTCTTCAACCATTTGTGCATTGTGTGAGTGAATGCATGTCTTAGTTATTACTGGTGTATCCAACCTCTTTAATTATTTCAACACCAATAAAGTAAATATCAAGAAAGTAAATTTATCAACTTCATTATGTACACATGAGTATTCTGATTTCATAAAATGATAAGATAATGTCGATTGAAACTTACCATATAGTAATTGACTCATTTTGACATTAAATCAGAATCATAAAATGACGTATTTCAACTGTTTATATTTTGCTAAATTATTGTTCGATAAAATAGTTTGTCAATGTTATCATCTATTAAAATATATATTTATTCCATAAATGTTCTTAACATTTGTTTACCACACTTGATTGTCATGGTCATTGAAAACGATTATTCTGAAAGTGTCCTGTTCATTTCCAGTTGTTAAAACTAAACGTTAAATAATATATATTGCATTGGTTTGGCATATTACATTAAAAAAAATTACATACTAAATCACAGGCATCAGCCCCATATCAAAACAAAGCGCCCCCATGTTCCCCAGGTAATGGGCTCAGCTGTAAGTGCGATAACTTCTCATAGGACATACATATAGTGGAAGCGACCTCTATTCCTTTTAATGACTTTGTGTCAGACATTGACCGATCAAAATCAATAAGATTTTGAGAATGGCTGTCTCTATCAGTAGGTACACAAATGTACAGGGAGCGCAAAGTTGAATATTGAAATTGGCAGTCAGGAGCCAATGAATTAATTGAAATAGTTCATACATCATGCCTCGATTAATTGCCTTGTGCTTTTGTATGCTTCTGGAAAGTAAATTGACCCATTGAAATAACACTCAGGAATGAGAAAATACAACGAGGACATCTTTTCTAAAATAAAGGTTTTTCTGGCACTGGCAATACTTTTGGAGCTCGTTTACAGGTCAGATTTGGAATCTATACTGTCAAATGAAAAGTTGCACGTGAAAAGGTACTAAACATGTACGGTTTTTTAACAATTGTTCAAAGTAAATAGACATGCACTGTAAAGTGTAACATTTAATTAAATCAAAATGCTAAAAGTATCATCATAATCTACAATCAATGACAAAGAAGAAAAATAAAGGTTTTATGGACTGTCTTTTTATAAATGAAATGAAGCTTTTTCAAATCTACAACCCATTTCAGCCTCTATGAAAGAAATTAGTGCACAATTAATTAGGCTTATCAGTTATTTCATGCGCAGCAGGTTAAAGGTAATATATTAATAAAAGTCAGATAAATTCATTAATAAAACACCATGAACACTTAAGCGTGCTGGTTTACGTTTGTAAATATTTTGCCCAAACTGCCAAATGTGCTTATTTCTAATTATTGATGATGGTAATGGTGTTATGGGTAGCATTAACAAGTGCTGAATTGATAAAACTATTAACAGAAACCACTTCTCTTTTTACTCAATACTCCGTAATTTCACTTCAGGTAGAAGTCACTTCTTCCTAAAATTTAAACGTTGGCTCCCTGAGACCCCTTTGATGGTTGATTGTTTTGCTAATTGTATTTTCATGTCAAGATCATCATAGAACATTGGCTTTAACAATTATAAATTCATGGGACCTGGGCCCAGAGGATGGGATGCGGGTTGACGGGATGGGGTCCAAAGACAGGGGGTGATTTGTATGATACCCCTGCGTGTGAACTGAAAATGCCTTTTAGTAATTTTTAAGTACAAAATAACTTAAAGCCACTCACCTTGAAATGAAGTACATGTTAATCAATACATATAGATGTAATTTTAAAGTGTGCAAAATTGTCATTAAATCTAAAGCCTAGTTAGCAAGTTTTTTTTTTTATTGTAAAACCGAAAGAAGTATTTTAATACTTATACGTCCATTTCGACAAACGCGATTCTTTTTAAGATTAAAAGCGCAAAAAAGACACTTTTCTACCTTGTAACCACCATATATATTCTAATTGAGATAGATAAAATTAAATCTATAGCCTATTTAGCATGTAATTTACTATTTTTCAAACGGAACCGTATTTAAAACCGAAAGTAGGATTTCTAAACGTATACGTCCATTTCGACAAACGCGATTATTTGTAAGTTTTAAAGAGCGAAAGAGATGGACTTCTACCTTGTAACCAACAGATATATTATAATTTGCATAGATAAAATATGTTTCTTATTTATACTTAAATTTACTATGCCATATATTTCATTTCAATGTGTTTGGCTTTAACATTAATTTTGTTTATCGCAATTGTGAAGATTATCATGTATTAATTTCTAGACATTCTGCAGTAATAGTACCTTGAGGCAGACATTTTCCTTTTGTGTCAGGTCGTCCTTGAAATACATTTGAAGGAATTCACAGTTGTACATAATATTAACTATGCCGTTGAAGTCGGCCTCTTCTTCTTTATTAACGTCCTTGTATCCGTCTTTTGAGAGATAGCATTTTGCAATTTGCCAGGGTTCGGCGCACCATTTAGACGCATCTGTGTTTACCCAGGTAGGGCCTTGAAAACTTTTTGGTTTCGAACGATTGCGAAATCGGTGATGGTTTACAATTTCCTTACATATTTCATTGCATAATTTAGCTCTGCAATTTTGAGGCTTAGGAATGGCATGAAATGCGCATCTTCCGTTTTGATAATGACAGCATTTATTATCGGCGTCACAAGTCAAAACGTTTGGAGTGTGACACTGACTGCAGACATTGATCTCCGGAATACCGTGTTTTCTATTGATCTCTTTACGAATGGTATGATACAGTTCATGAGTAATCTCTTTCACAATGTCGAGAAGGCAGTCACGTGTGATGTTCATACCCATGGCCGCCTTAAACCAGTTCTGGGTTTCCGGTTTGCGAAGGATATCAGTGTAATCCGACATTTTCCTTCACAATAATTTAATTTTCTGTAGAAAAAAGTTATAGTTATTATTACTAAATGTAAATACATTTAAGTTGGTTTGATTGATAACTATATAATATGTTACAAGCACATGTTTCGAAATATTACTTAAATATTATGTAAATTATTTATTAACACAATTACTTAACAATAAACAATTATAATCTAAAGTCTGTATTTACACAATAACTTCATTATAAACAATTGTTTTGCTAACTATTTTTTAACGCAATTACTTAAATGTTAACGAGGTCAGGAACTTTAATGAACTTAAGATGCCAACTGAATAAAATCAATTTGTACTGCTCTACTTGAGTGAACTGATATACCAGATGGTAAAAAATGCAGAACAGCAGCTAAAGTAGGCCTTTTAACCGTTGTGTTTAACCGATTGTGTTTCTTTTGATGATACCAGTTCTACCACAAATTGTCATCAAAAAGTAAACAAATAATTGTACATGATAACATCCCTTGATGCCAAACAAAGAACAATTAAAAAGTAAACAACATAGTAACTAGCTAAAGAAACTTCAGCGTACAGTTTATATAGTATTGACAGACCTGTACGCTGAAGCTAACCCCGTATCGAAAGTCAACCAGTCATAACATATTTATGTCACGCTATAAATCAAAGAAAGCTCATTTTCTTGGATACATTTCTACATATATTGGTGAATGAATATAAAATACTGCATCGGGGATTATTTTAAGGTTCAAATGTTTCAAATGCATCTTACAATATACGAAAATAACTCTCATCAGTCTGAAATTCACAATTTTGACGCCATTGTCGCTTTGTCACGTGACGTGTTTTCATTTAGATACTTTCGGATCGACCTTGACATTATTTGCTGAAATTGTAAACATTACTTTCGTTTTTTGAAATCGGTGTGTAGAAATACCGAATTCCCCGTAATTACCGAAATCCCCCGAAATCCCCAGAAATCTCCCGAATTCCCCAATAAAATTTATTATTTATCAAAATACTGCGGATATTAAGATAGAATATTGCAAAATACAATCAATTCACTGATGAAAATTTGTTTTTATCCATGTTTGGTAGTGAAAAACTAAAATATATACATAATTATTGGGATTCCGAGTATGAATCCATAGTGCATGTTTTCACAAGCACGATCAGGTACAGAAATCCCCGCTGTAAAGCTCTTCAAGTGTCAAAAAATCATCTGAGTGGCTTTTTGATATTAGAAAGAAGAGGTACAGACAAAAACTTAACAACAATATCCCACTTCTTTTGAAAAATATTGACTTGTAGCGGGGATTTCGGTAATTCTACATTCGCCCACCGAGTACCGAAATCCCCCATATTTACATCTGAAAGTGTCAAAATTATCATTAATTTTGTATTCTTGGTTTTTGGCTTTGCTTGAATGTTAACGTGCAAAAAATAATATTAATGTTAATTATTAAGCACACTTGACAGCATAAGTTGCCTCTTAAGGGGGAGTTCCGTGATTCTTCATTCGCCCGCCGAGTACCGAAATCCCCCATATTCACGCCTTACAGGGTCAATATGTCATCGGTACGATTGTTTCTTGGCATCGGATAACTGTTGATTTACAAATAATGATATTAATATTAATTTTTAAGCACTCTTAACACCATACGCTGCCTCTTAGCGGGGATTTCGGTAATTCTACACAAGAGCATAGACGCGCGCCGAGTACCGAAATCCCCCATATTCACGCCTGACAGGGTCAATATGTCAACTTATTGGTAAGGAGGGACTTCCTTGAAACTAAAAATACCATAAAAGCGGAAAGTGTCGTCCCTGATTAGCCTGTGCGGACTGCACAGTCTAATCTGGAGGGACACTTTACGCACATGCATTAAGCCCAATTATGTCAGAAAAAGACATAAAGTTATGGCGACAGTGGTCTTAGATGTGGTGACATACAGTAAACTTATAATAATCAAGAACATTTAAAACGCTCATCATTAAAAGAGTTTGACTGACAGTGCGCGAAAAATATTTGCGTGAAATCATTCGATTTCAAGTCAGTTACTTCGTTCACGTGCTAACAGCCAATGCGATGTATATCATTGCCAATGTCGGTTATTCTTCCCACACTCTGTTTTGGTTTTGACATTGTATCTTCACAAAGAAACGTAGACGTTGGATATAGCTATCACTAAACGATATTACTTTAGCCATTGTAAAATAATATTTTGCCAGTAAAATCGAGCTGTGCTTAATTACTATAGTTGATACAATAGTGATAAAGATGTCAGCACACTTCAAACTTAAAAATAAAATGATAAGTGTCTAAGGCATACATTTGGTAAATTTAGGTTTTATTTGTTAATATCCACATTCACACTTTGATTATGTTTTATTATTGTATTTGTTATTTACCTGTTTGGAGTAAATACAGTGTATTCATTCGGGTCTGCTGGCGTTATGATAAAGGTCTTTTGATGTGAAAAGCTGGGTTTCTGACATAATTTTAATCGTATTTTTAATGCACAATTTATGAAACAATGAATATATTGGCGCGCTGGAACATGATTTATAAATCAAGCTGACATAATAGTATCATTTTTTAATAATGTGTAATTTAATTCGCATCTCTCGCTTAACTCAACGTTCAATGGCACGCGCACTTAACAAAAGTATAAAACAATGATTCATTTAGTTTTTAATATAAATTATGTACAAATATTATGTTATACATTGTTCGATTGTTTTGTTTTTATTATTCAACCAGAAAGAAATAATAAAACTTTGTTACATATAAAGCGCTTTACTTTTGCAAAATGCTACATTAAATAAAGAAATAGTTTCCTTTGTTAAGTGGACGTGCTTGGCATTTTTTTTTTTGAAATACAATAGGATTTTGACCTTATACTTCATGCAATCCAATTTTTGGGGCGACAAAATTTAGTATTCTGCGCTCGGCCGCTGATGGTGTATTGTAATATATACCATTTAAAAACAGGCTAGCAGACAACATGTATCAGTTTGATAAGAGAACTGATGTATTTATTGAACGTGAATAACATCACCAACAAAGACTGTTTTGAAGTTATACATTTGCCCAGAATAATTGCATAACATTATTCATCTAGTGACCAAGTGCATTAATCTGCGTTCGACCGCTGTTGGGTATTTTACTGTTTAGTAACACCTTAATAACATCATTTCTAAACTGACGGAAGCGGGAGATGCGAAACGGAAATAAAGAAATATTGGCTCTTTTTTTGATGTAGTTTCGGTGATGGCTATTGTTTTTCCTAAATAAAAATAATTCTGTATCAGGTTGCTGGACTGATTTCAGTGTGAATCAGGTAGTTTTAAATAATATTTACTTTGAGTTTGTATTTACACTACAATTTGTTTACAAAACAAGCAAGAATAATCTAAAATACCGGGAAATGTCATTCTAAATTTGAAAACACTTGAGCACATGGTATGTTACTAAAAATAGAAATAACGTCATATGAGCATGAAATCTCGGGAGATTCGCATTTCAAGCAAGTCTGTCACATCGCTGTTTTTCTCGATATGTAAAAGCTGAATAGATAAATTTTAAACGTTTAAGATAGTATTTTGTGAAAGATTATATCAGTTAAATGTGAAAAATGTCTATCTTTCCGATCAAGTGGTTGATTTGGGACAATAACTGCATTTAAATTAAAAGCTGTTTTGGACCGGTCTTTATTTAACTGTCAACTTTTCGGAAATTTCTGGTTGACTTTCCTAATGGGATTGGTCCATAACTATAAAGTCGCGCCGGTCAAAAATCATAAAAAGCGACATTTAAAGTTATGGTAGCCAGAACTACATAGTAACGATAGTTACCTCCCCTTAATACATTCCGGTTTCAACGTTTGTACACATTTTTACGATATACCACCACACCGATTGACTAGAATCCTAAAATTCACCAATAAAGATACTTTAAATGTCCGCAATGGATGATCCGCTCACAACGACCTTGTGGAACGCAAAGTCCTTTGGCCTTGGTGTTTCCTCCAGGGAAGTGGAAAACGACAACAGGCGAGGCATGGTAATGTTATGCGCATGCGTCAACGAGGTACTTTAAATAGATTCTGGAAATTTATGTTTATAAATAAAGCGGTCAAAATATAGCCTGGTTTATTTTTAGCTGTGTGAAATGCACATGGTGTCGGTTTGATTTTCGCGCGATGGAAACAACGTGGAATGAACTTTTCTCATGGAAAGAAAACAGTTTTTTCGGAAGTTGTATATCTTTAAGCGACTGTGAAGATATAATTAATGAATATTAATATTGTACATGCACATCGTTTGTACAAGTGCTGTCATCGAAGAATTTTGGAAGTTTTGATTTCTCAGGTAAATAAATGTATGATGCATGCTGATATCTGCATATTATGACATAACTAAATCTGGTAGTTTAACGGTAGTTTTAAGTGCATTTAACATTCAAAATGATTTAAAAAACGCTGAAATTGATGCCATTAAGTAATTTGTAACACTATTAAATCGTAGATTGGTGCAAGGCAATGGTGCCTTTTAAAATAATTTGTGACTGAACTTAATCATTAAAACCAAGCATCCATTCGCATAACCAAATTGAACATGGCCCCGGCGACGACGTAAAATTTATGTCAATTTAGCACAACGTCGCCAGATTTTCACACTATGTTACTAGCAAAAAACCCCATAAGATGCATCAACATGACTTGATAACACGTGTGTGATTATTTAGTAGAACATAATGCTATCATAAAGGTAGATCTAAATGTTGAAAAACTTCGAGATACTACTCGGAATCGCTTTCAATATACTTAGTACGATTCTTCGAATGTTGTTATGAGCGTAATAACAACAGGAATATCATTGTCTGTGCTTTGAGAATAGAATAACACCTACATGAACTGATGTCATCAACGTCAACTAGCAGGTAGAGGATTAGAGCTATTTCATTAAATGATATATGTTGACAATAAAATACCATGCCTTTGCTGTTGTTATGAGCGTATAACAACATGCAGAGCATGTTTTATATGTTGACAATAGAATACCATGTATTGACTGCTGTCATGAACATATAACAAGAGGCGTGGCATGGTCTATATGGCAACAATAAAATATCCTGCCTTGACAGTTGTCATAAACATATTACAACATTAAGAGCATGTTCTATATGATAACCATAGAATACTATGCATTGACTGTTGTTATGAACGCATCACAACAGGCGGAGCATGTTCCATATGTTGATGATAGAGTACCATGCCTTGGCTGTTGTAATAAACATGTAACAACAGGAAAAGCCTGTTCTATATGTTGACAATAGAATATTCAGCCTTGCCTGTTCTCATGAACGTATAACAACAGGCAGGGCATGCTCTATATGTTGAATAGGAAACCGTGCCTTTACCGTGTTGTCATGAGCATATAACAACAGGCAGAGCATGTTGTATAAGTTGATAATAGCGTACCATGCCTAGGACTATTGTAATGAACATATAACAACAGGCAGAGCATGTTTTATATGTTATATGTTGACAATAGGAAACCGTGCCTTTACCGTGTTGTCATGAACATATAACAACAGGCAGAGAATGTTGTTTAAGTTGATAATAGCGTACCATGCCTAGGACTGTTGTAATGAACATATAACAACAGACAGAGCATGTTATATATGTTAACAATGGAATACCATGTCTTGACTGTTGTAATGAACATATAACAACAGGCGTAGCATGTTCTATATGACAGCAATAGAATACCCTGCCTTCATTGCTTTCATGAATATATAACAACAGTAAGAGAATGTTCTATATGAAAACAATATAATACTATGTATGGCCTGTTGCTATGAACGCATAACAACAGGCGGAGCATGTTTTATATGTTGACAATAGGAAACCGTGCCTTTACCGTTGTCATGAACATATAACAACAGGTAGAGCATGTTGTATAAGTTGATAATAGCATACCATGCCTAGACTGTTGTAATGAACATATAACAACAAGAGAGCATGTCCTATATGTTGACAATAAAATACAATGCCTTGGCTGTTGTCATGAACGTATAACAATAGGCGGAGCATGTTCTATATGTTGACAACAAAGTACCATGCTTTGGCTGTAGTCATGAACGCATAACAACAGGCGGAGCATGCTCTATATTTCGGCAATAGAATACCATGCCTTGGCTGTTGTCTAGAGTGTATAACAAAAATTAGAGCATGTTCTATATGTTGACAACAAAGTACCATGCCTTGGCTGTAGTCATGAACACATAACAACAGGCGGAGCATGCTCTATATGTCGGCAATAGAATACAATGCCTTGGCTGTTGTCTAGAGTGTATAACAACAAACGGAGCATGTTCTATATGTTGACGATAGAATACCATGCCTTGGCTATTGTCATGAACGCATAACAACAGGCGGAGCGTGTTCTATATGTTGGCAATAGAATACCATGCCTTGGCTGTTGTCTAGAGTGTATAACAACACTCGGAGAAAGTTCAATATGTTGACAATAGAAAACCATGCCTTGGCTGTTGTCATGAACGTATAACAATAGGCGAAGCATGTTCTATATCTTGACAACAAAGTACCATGCCTTGGCTGTAGTCATGAACGCATAACATCAGGCGGAGCATGCTCTATATGTCGGCAATAGAATACAATGCCTTGGCTTTTGTCTAGAGGGCATAACAACAATCGGAGTATGTTCTATATGTTGACAATAGGAAACCGTGCCTTTACCGTTGTCATGAACATATAACAACAGGCAGAGCATGTTGTATAAGTTTATACTAGCGCACCATACCTTGACTGTTGTAATGAACATATAACAACAAGCAGAGCATGTTCTATATGTTGACAATAAAATACCATGCCTTGGCTGTTGTCATGAACGTATAACAACAGGTGGAGCATGTTCTATATGTTGACAACAAAGAACCATGCCTTTGCTGTAGTCATGAACGCATAACAACAGGCGGAGCATCGTCTATATGTCGGCAATAGAATACCATGCCTTGGCTGTTGTCATGAACGTTTAACAATAGGCGGAGCATGTTCTATATGTTGACAATAGAATACCATGCCTTGGCTGTTGTCTTCAACGTATAACAACAGATGGGTCATTTTCTGTATCTTGACAATAAAATATCATGCCTTGACTGCTGTCATGAACATATAACATCTGGTTATAAATGTTGTATATGTTGACAAAAAATACCATGCCTTGGCTGTTGTCATGGACGCATAACAACAGGCGGAGCATGTTCTAATTGTCGGCAATAGAACACATGCCTTGGCTGTTGTATAGTGTGTATAACAACAATCGGAGCATGTTCTATATGTTTACAATAGAATACCATGCCTTGGCTGGCTGTTGTCATGAACGTTTAACAATAGGCGAAGCATGTTCTATATGTTGGCAATAGAATACCATGCCTTGGCTGTTGTCTAGAGTGTATAACAACACTCGGAGAAAGTTCAATATGTTGACAATAGAAAACCATGCCTTGGCTGTTGTCATGAACGTATAACAATAGGCGAAGCATGTTCTATATCTTGACAACAAAGTACCATGCCTCGGCTGTAGTCATGAACGCATAACATCAGGCGGAGCATGCTCTATATGTCGGCAATAGAATACAATGCCTTGGCTTTTGTCTAGAGGGCATAACAACAATCGGAGTATGTTCTATATGTTGACAATAGGAAACCGTGCCTTTACCGTTGTCATGAACATATAACAACAGGCAGAGCATGTTGTATAAGTTTATACTAGCGCACCATGCCTTGACTGTTGTAATGAACATATAACAACAAGCAGAGCATGTTCTATATGTTGACAATAAAATACCATGCCTTGGCTGTTGTCATGAACGTATGACAACAGGTGGAGCATGTTCTATATGTTGACAACAAAGAACCATGCCTTTGCTGTAGTCATGAACGCATAACAACAGGCGGAGCATCGTCTATATGTCGGCAATAGAATACCATGCCTTGGTTGTTGTCATGAACGTTTAACAATAGGCGGAGCATGTTCTATATGTTGACAATAGAATACCATGCCTTGGCTGTTGTCTTCAACGTATAACAACAGATGGGTCATTTTCTGTATCTTGACAATAAAATATCATGCCTTGACTGCTGTCATGAACATATAACATCTGGTTATAAATGTTGTATATGTTGACAAAAAATACCATGCCTTGGCTGTTGTCATGGACGCATAACAACAGGCGGAGCATGTTCTAATTGTCGGCAATAGAACACATGCCTTGGCTGTTGTATAGTGTGTATAACAACAATCGGAGCATGTTCTATATGTTTACAATAGAATACCATGCCTTGGCTGGCTGTTGTCATGAACGTTTAACAATAGGCGAAGCATGTTCTATATGTTGACAATAGAATACCATGCATTGGCTGTTGTCTTGAACGTGTGACAACAGGCGGAGTATGTGCTATATGTTCGCAATAGATTACCATGCCTTGGTTGTTGTCTTGAACGTGTGACAACAGGCGGAGCATGTGCTATATGTTGGCAATAGAATACCATGCATTGGCTGTTGTCTAGAGTGTATAACAACAATCGGAGCATGTTCTATATGTTGACGATAGAATACCATGCATTGGCTGTTGTCATGAACGTTTAACAATAGGCGGAGCATGTTCTATATGTTGACAATAGAATACCATGCCTTTGCTGTTGTCTTAAACGTATAACAACATATCGGGCATGTTCTGTATGTTGACAATAAAATATCATACCTTGACTGCTGTCATGAACATATAAAACCTGGTAATACATGTTGTATATGTTGATAAAATATACCATGCCTTGGCTGTTGTCATGGACGCATAACAACAGGCGGAGCATGTTCTATATGTCGGCAATAGAATACCATGCCTTGGCTGTTGTATTGAACGTGTGACAACAGGCGGAGCATGTGCTATATGTTGGCAATAGAATACCATGACTTGGCTGTTGTCTAGAGTGTATAACAACAATCGGAGAAAGTTCTATATGTTGACAATAGAAAACCATGCCTTGGCTGTTGTCATGAACGTATAACAATATGCGAAGCATGTTCTATATGTTGACAACAAAGTACCATGCCTTGGCTGTAGTCATGAACGCATATTATCAGGCGGAGCATGTTCTATATGTCGGCAATAGAATACCATGCCTTGGCTGTTGTATAGTGTGTATAACAACAATCGGAGCATGTTCTATATGTTTACAATAGAATACCATGCCTTGGCTGGCTGTTGTAATGAACGTTTAAAAATAGGCGGAGCATGTTCTATATGTTGACAATAGAATACCATGCATTGGCCGTTGTCTTGAACGTGTGACAACAGGCGGAGCATGTGCAATATGTTGGCAATAGAATACCATGCCTTGGCTGTTGTCTTGAATGTGTGACAACAGGCGGAGCATGTGCGATATGTTGGCAATAGAATGCCATGCATTGGCTGTTGTCTAGAGTGTATAACAACAATCGGAGCATGTTCTATATGTTGACGATAGAATACCATGCATTGGCTGTTGTCATGCACGTTTAACAATAGGCGGAGCATGTTCTATATGTTGACAATAGCATACCATGCCTTGGCTGTCGTCTTTAACGTATAACAACATATTGGGCATGTTCTGTATGTTGACAATAAAATATCATGCCTTGACTGCTGTCATGAACATGTAACACCTGGTAATACATGTTGTATATGTTGACAAAAAATACCATGCCTTGGCTGTTGTCATGGACGCATAACAACAGGCGGAGCATGTTCTATATGTCGGTAATAGAATACCATGCCTTGGCTGTTGTCTTGAACGTGTGACAACAGGCGGAGCATGTGCTTTATGTTGGCAATAGAATACCATGCCTTGGCTGTTGTCTAGAATGTATAACAACAATCGGAGACAGTTCTATATGTTGACAATAGAAAACCATGCCTTGGCTGTTTTCATGAAGGTATAACAATAGGCGAAGCATGTTCTATATGTTGACAACAAAGTACCATGCCTTGGGGCTGTAGTCATGAACGCATAACATCAGGCGGAGCATGCTATATTTGTCGGCAATAGAATACCATTGCATGGCTGTTGTCTAGTGGGCATAACAACAATCGGAGCATGTTCTATATGTTGACAATAGGAAACCGTGCCTTTATCGTTTTTCATGAACATATAACAACAGGCAGAGAATGTTTTATAAGTTGATACTAGCGTACCATGCCTAGACTGTTGTAATGAACATATAACAACAAGCAGAGCATGTTCTATATGTTGACAATAGAATACCATGCCTTGGCTGTTGTCATGAACGTATAACAATAGGCGGAGCATGTTCTGTATGTTGACAACAAAGTACCATGCCTTGGCTGTAGTCATGAACGCAAAACGACAGGCGGAGCATGCCATATATGTCGGCAATAGAATACCATGCCTTGGCTGATGTCTAGAGTGTATAACAACAATCGGAGCATGTTCTGTATGTTGACGATAGAATACCATGCCTTGGCTGTTGTCATGAACGTTTAACAAAAGGCGGAGCATGTTCTATATATTGACAATAGAAAACCATGTCTTGGCTGTTGTCTTCAACGTATAACAACAGATGGGGCATGTTCTGTATCTTGACAATAAAATATCATGCCTTGACTGCTGTCATGAACATATAACACCTGGTAATTAATGTTGTATAAGTTGACAAAAAATACCATGCCTTGGCTGTTGTCATGGACGCATAACAACAGGCGGAGCATGCTCTATATGTCGGCAATAGAATACCATGCCTTGGCTGTTGTCTAGAGTGTATAACAACAATCGGAGCATGTTCTATATGTTGACGATAGAATACCATGCCTTGGCTGTTGTCATGAACGTATAACAATAGACGAAGCATGTTCTATATGTTGACAACAAAGGACCATGCCTTGGCTGTAGTCATGAACGCATAACATCAGGCGGAGCATGTTCTATATGTCGGCAATAGAATACCCTGCCTTGGCTGTTGTATAGTGTGTATAACAACAATCGGAGCATGTTCTATATGTTTACAATAGAATACCATGCATGGCTGGCTGTTGTCATGAACGTTTAACAATAGGCGGAGCATGTTCTATATGTTGACAATAGAATACCATGCCTTGGCTGTTGTCTTGAACGTGTGACAACAGGCGGAGCATGTGCAATATGTTGGCAATGGAAAACCATGCCTTGGCAGTTGTCTTGAACGTGTGACAACAGGCGGAGCATGTGCTATATGTTGGCAATAGAGTACCATGCCTTGGCAGTTGTCTAGAGTGTATAACAACAATCGGAGAAAGTTCTATATGTTGACAATAGAATACCATGCCTTGCCTGTTGTCATGAACGTATAACAATAGGCGGAGCATGTTCTGTATGTTGACAATAAAGTACCATGCCTTGGCTGTAGTCATGAACGCAAAACGACAGGCGGAGCATGCTCTATATGTCGGCAATATAATATCATGCATTGGCTGTTGTCTAGAGGGCATAACAACAATCGGAGCAGGTTCTATATGTTGACAATAGGAAACCGTGCCTTTACCGTTGTCATGAACATATAACAACAGGCAGAGCATGTTGTATTAGTTGATACTAGCGTACCATGTCTAGACTGTTGTAATGAACATATAACAACAAGCAGAGCATGTTCTATATGTTGACAATAGAATAACATGCCTTGGCTGTTGTCATGAACGTATAACAATAGGCGGAGCATGTTCTATATGTTGACAACAAAGTACCATGCATAGTAGGCTGTAGTCATGAACGCATAACAACAGGCGGAGCATGCTCTATATGTCGGCAATAGAATACCATGCCTTGGCTATTGTCTAGAGGGCATAACAACAATCGGAGCATGTTCTATATGTTGACGATAGAATACCATGCCTTGGCTGTTGTCATGAACGTATAACAATAGGCGAAGTATGTTCTATATGTTGACAACAAAGGACAATGCCTTGGCTGTAGTCATGAACGCATAACATCAGGCGGAGCATGTTCTAATTGTCGGCAATAGAATACCCTGCCTTGGCTGTTGTATAGTGTGTATAACAAAAATCGGAGCATGTTCTATATGTTTACAATAGAATACCATGCCTTGGCTGGCTGTTGTCATGAACGTTTAACAATAGGCGGAGCATGTTCTATATGTTGACAATAGAATACCATGCCTTGGCTGTTGTCTTGAACGTGTGACAACAGGCGGAGCATGAGCAATATGTTGGCAATGGAATACCATGCCTTGGCAGTTGTCTTCAACGTGTGACAACAGGCGGAGCATGTGCTATATGTTGGCAATAGAATACCATGCATTGGCTGTTGTCTAGAGTGTATAACAACAATCGGAGCATGTTCTATATGTTGACGATAGAATACCATGCATTGGCTGTTGTCATGAACGTTTAACAATAGGCGGAGCATGTTCTATATGTTGACAATAGAATACCATGCCTTGGCTGTCGTCTTCAACGTATAACAACATATGGGGCATGTTCTATATGTTGACAATAGGAAACCGTGCCTTTACCGTTGTCATGAACATATAACAACAGGCAGAGCATGTTGTATAAGTTGATACTTGCGTACCATGCCTAGACTGTTGTAATGAACATATAACAACAAGCAGAGCATGTTCTATATGTTGATAATAGAATACCATGCCTTGGCTGTTGTCATGAACGTATAACAATAGGCGGAGCATGTTCTATATGTTGACAACAAAGTACCATGCATTGGCTGTAGTCATGAACGCATAACAACAGGCGGAGCATGCTCTATATGTCGGCAATAGAATACCATGCCTTGGCTGTTGTCTAGAGGGCATAACAACAATCGGAGCATGTTGTATATGTTGACGATAGAATACCATGCCTAGACTGTTGTAATGAACATATAACAACAAGCAGAGCATGTTCTATATGTGGACAATAGAATACCATGCCTTGGCTGTTGTCATGAACGTATAACAATAGGCGGAGCATGTTCTATATGTTGACAACAAAGTACCATGCATTGGCTGTAGTCATGAACGCATAACAACAGACGGAGCATGCTCTATATGTCGGCAATAGAATACCATGCCTCGGCTGTTGTCTAGAGGGCATAACAACAATCAGAGCATGTTCTATATGTTGACAATAGGAAACCGTGCCATCACCGTGGTCATGTACATATAAAAACAGACAGAGCATGTTGTTTAAGTTGAGACTAGCGTACCATGCCTAGACTGTTGTAATGAACATATAACAACAAGCAGAGCATGTTCTGTATGTTGACAATAGAATACCATGCCTTTGCTGTTGGCATGAACGTATAACAATAGGCGGAGCATGTTCTATATGTTGACAACAAAGTACCATGCATTGGCTGTAGTCATTAACGCATAACAACAGGCGGAGCATGCTCTATATGTCGGCAATAGAATACCATGCCTTGGCTGTTGTCTAGAGGGCATAACAACAATCGGAGTATGTTCTATATGTTGACAATAGGAAACCGTGCCTTTACCGTTGTCATGAACATATAACAACAGGCAGAGCATGTTGTTTAAGTTGATACTAGCGTACCATGCCTAGACTGTTTAAATGAACATATAACAACAAGCAGAGCATGTTCTATATGTTGACAATAGAATACCATGCCTTGGCTGTTGTCATGAACGTATAACAATAGGCGGAGCATGTTCTATATGTTGACAACAAAGTACCATGCCTTTGCTGTAGTCATAAACGCATAACAACAGGCGGAGCATGCTCTATATGTCGGCAATAGAATACCATGCCTTGGCTGTTGTCTAGAGTGTATAACAACAATCGGAGCATGTTCTATATGTTGACAATAGAATACCATGCCTTGGCTGTTGTCATGAACGTTTAACAAAAGGCGGAGCATGTTCTATATGTTGACAATAGAATACCATGTCTTGGCTGTTGACTTCAACGTATAACAATAGGCGGAGCATGTTCTATATCTTGACGATAGAATACCATGCCTTGACTGCTGTCATGAACATTTATCACCTGGTAATAAATGTTGTATATGTTGACAAAAAAATACCATGCCTTGGCTGTTGTCATGGACGCATAACAACAGGCGGAGCATGCTCTATATGTCGGCAATAGAATACCATGCCTTGGCTGTTGTCTAGAGTGTATAACAACAATCGGAGCATGTTCTATATGTTGACGATAGAATACCATGCCTTGGCTGTTGTCATGAACGTATAACAATAGGCGAAGCATGTTCTATATGTTGACAACAAAGGACCTTGCCTTGGCTGTAGTCACGAACGCATAACATCAGGCGGAGCATGTTCTATATGTCGGCAATAGAATACCATGCCTTGGCTGTTGTATAGTGTGTATAGCAACAATCGGAGCATGTTCTATTTGTTTACAATAGAATACCATGTCTTGGCTGGCTGTTGTCATGAACGTTTAACAATAGGCGGAGCATGTTTTATATGTTGACAATAGAATACCATGCCTTTGCTGTTGTCTTGAACATGTGACAACAGGCGGAGCATGTGCAATATGTTGGCAATAGAATACCATGCATTGGCTGTTGTCTTGAACGTGTGACAACAGGCGGAGCATGTGCTATATGTTGGCAATAGAATACCATGCATTGGCTGTTGTCTAGAGTGTATAACAACAATCGGAGCATGTTCTATATGTTGACGATAAAATACGATGCATTGGCTGTTGTCATGAACGTTTAACAATAGGCAGAGCATGTTCTATATGTTGACAATAGAATACCATGCCTTGGCTGTCGTCTTCAACGTTTAACAACATATGGGGCATGTTCTATATGTTCACAATAAAATATCATGCCTTGACTGCTGTCATGAACATACAACACCTGGTTATACATGTTGTATATGTTGACAAAAATACCATGCCTTGGCTGTTGTCATGGGCGCATAACAACAGATGGAGCATGTTCTATATGTCGGCAATAGAATACCATGCCTTGGCTGTTGTCTTGAACGTGTGACAACAGGCGGAGCATATGCTATATGTTGGCAATAGAATACCATGCCTTGGCTGTTTTCTAGAGTGTATAGCAACAATCGGAGAAAGTTCTATATCTTGACAATAGAAACCCATGCCTTGGCGGTTGTCATGAACGTATAACAATAGGCGAAGCATGTTCTATATGTTGACAACAAAGTACCATGCCTTGGCTGTAGTCATGAACGCATAACATCAGGCGGAGCATGCTCTATTTGTCGGCAATAGAATACTATGCCTTGGCTGTTGTCTAGAGGGCATAACAACAATCGGAGCATGTTCTATATGTTGACAATAGGAAACCGTGCTTTTACCGTTGTCATGAACATATAAAAATAGGCAGAGCATGTTGTATAAGTTGATACTAGCGTACCATGCCTAGACTGTTGTAATGAACATATAATAACAAGCAGAGCATGTTCTATATGTTGACAATAGAATACCATGCCTTGGCTGTTGTCATGAATGTATAACAATAGGCGGAGCATGTTCTGTATGTTGAAAACAAAGTACCATGCCTTGTCTGTAGTCATGAACGCAAAACGACAGGCGGAGCATGCTCTATATGTCGGCAATAGAATACCATGCCTTGGCTGTTGTCTAGAGGGCATAACAACAATTGGAGCATGTTCTATATGTTGACAATAGGAAACCGTGCCTTTACCGTTGTCATGAACATATAACAACAGGCAGAGCATGTTGTATAAGTTGATACTAGCGTACCATGCCTCGAATGTTGCAATGAGCATATAACAACAAGCAGAGCTTGTTCTATATGTTGATAATAGAATATCATGCCTTGGCTGTTGTCATGAACGTATGACAATAGGCGGAGCATGTTCTATATGTTGACAACAAAGTACCATGCCTTGGCTGTAGTAATGAACGCATAACAACAGGCGGAGCATGCTCTATATGTCGGCATTGGATACCATGCCTCTGCTGTTGTCTAGAGGGCATAACAAAAATCGGAGCATGTTCTATATGTTGACAATAGGAAACCGTGCCTTTACCGTTGTCATGAACATATAACAACAGGCAGAGCATGTTGTTTAAGTTGATACTAGCGTACCATGCCTAGACTGTTGTAATGAACATATAACAACAAGCAGAGCATGTTCTATATGTTGACAATAGAATACCATACCTTGGCTGTTGTCATGAACGTATAACAATAGGCGGAGCATGTTCTATATGTTGACAACAAAGTACCATGCCTTGGCTGTAGTCATGAACGCATAAAAACAGGCGGAGCATGCTCTATATGTCGGCAATATAATACCATGCCTTGGCTGTTGTCTAGAGGGCATAACAACAATCGGAGCATGTTCTATATGTTGACAATAGGAAACCGTGTCATCACCGTTGTCATGAACATATTACAACAGGCAGAGCATGTTGTTTAAGTTGATACTAGCGTACCATGCCTAGACTGTTGTAATGAACATATAACAACAAGCAGAGCATGTTCTATATGTTGACAATAGAATATCATGCCTTGGCTGTTGTCATGAACGTATAACAATAGGCGGAGCATGTTCTATATGTTGAAAACAAAGTACCATGCCTTTGCTGTAGTCATGAACGCATAACAACAGGCGGAGCATGCTCTATATGTCGGCAATAGAATACCATGCCTTGGCTGTTGTCTAGAGTGTATAACAACAATCGGAGCATGTTCTATATGTTGACGATAGAATACCATGCCTTGGCTGGTGTCATGAACGTTTAATAATAGGCGGAGCATGGTACATATGTTGACAATAGAATACCATGTCTTGGTTGTTGTCTTCAACGTATAACAACAGATGGGGCATGTTCTGTATGTTGACAATAAAATATCATGCCTTGACTGCTGTCATAAACATATAACAACTGGTAATAAATGTTGTATAGGTTGACAAAAAATACCATGCATTGGCTGTTGTCATGGGCGCATAACAACAGGCGGAGTATGTTCTATATGTCGGCAATAGAATACCATGCCTTGGCTGTTGTATAGTGTGTATAACAACTATCGGAGCATGTTCTATATGTTTACAATAGAATACCATGCCTTGGCTGGCTGTTGTCATGAACGTTTAACAATAGGCGGAGCATGTTCTATATGTTGACAATAGAATACCATGCCTTGGCTGTTGTCTTGAGCGTGTGACAACAGGCGGAGCATGTGCTATATGTTGGCAATAGAATACCATACATTGGCTGTTGTCTAGAGTGTATAACAACAATCGGAGCATGTTCTATATGTTAACGATAGAATACCATGCCTTGGCTGTTGTCATGAACGTTTAACAATAGGCGGAGCATGTTCTATATGTTGACAATAGAATACCATGCCTTGGCTGTTGTCTTCAACGTATAACAACATATCGGGCATGTTCTGTATGTTGACAACAAAATAGCATGCCTTGACTGCTGTCATAAACATATAACACCTGGTTATACATGTTGTATATGTTGACAAAAAATACCATGCCTTGGCTGTTGTCATGGACGCATAACAACAGGCGGAGCATGCTCTATATGTCGGCAATAGAATACCATGCCTTGGCTGTTGTCTAGAGTGTATAACAACAATCGGAGCATGTTCTATATGTTGACGATAGTATACCATGCCTTGGCTGTTGTCATGAACGTTTAACAATAGGCGGAGCATGTTCTATATGTTGACAATAGAATACCATGCCTTGGCTGTTGTCTTCAACGTATAACAACAGATGGGGCATGTTCTGTTTGTTGACGATAAAATACCATGCATTGGCTGTTGTCATGAACGTATAACAATAGGCGAAGCATGTTCTATATGTTGACAACAAAGTACCATGCCTTGGCCTAGTCATAAACGCATATCAACAGGCGGCGCACGCTCTATATGTCGGCAATAGAATACCATGCCTTGGCTGTTGTCTAGAGTGTATAACAACAATCGGAGAAAGTTCTATATGTTGACAATAGAATACCATGCCTTTGCTGGTGTCAAGTACATATATCAACAGGCGGAGCATGTTGTATTTGTTGACAATAGAATGCCATGCATTGACAGTATTGGAACAGCAACAATCAAAGCCTGGTCTGAATGATTGCAATATAGTACCATGCTTGTAGTGTTGTTATGAACGTATAACATTAGGAAGAAAATAATGTATTTGTTGATAATGGAATACAATATTTGAACAATTTAAACGAGCGAACAGCGACAAGCAGTGCACTGGCCTCGTATTATTTGGATTTTTATTTTTTCTGTTTTATGATAACTTCACTGTATGCTGTCACTCACTATAGGTTCTCACCAAATCCGCTTCAAGGATGATACACGTGTCAAAAACGGAAGTCATATACCATCTACTGGTGCGCCATTTGTGATCGTCGGCTCTCGGTTACTTGAATGCCACCAAGGTCCCGACCATAGGAAACAGGCCAACGAGAGTACAAATGAGCTCGTAAATATCGATGTTCTTAATATTAATGGTTTGCTTTATATTCTTTAGGTGCGTGAGAGATGTTGCACCTTTCATTATGTCTCAAGAAACGACTCAATATAACTGAGTTTGCCATGTTTTACTTTGATATTTTGGTTTGGTTGCTCTCGACGGATCGACAACTTCGAGTGTATGTTTACATTATACCTGTATATTTTTTTTGGTAAGTTATAACTTTCTCACAATTTTACTGTCATTTTCATTATGCAGGTCTTTAGATCTCATTGTATAAAAGCACAAACAAAATTACTTTCTATACAATATGTTCCACTTTCTTTTCCAATTAAAAGCTTAAATTAATTCCGTCAATATATAGGAGAGAGTGCGTGTAGGCGACCTGGCAGATCAGTCGGTAGAGCATTTGCCCTTTAAGTGAAGGTTCTCGGGTTTGAGCCCCGGTCAAGCTGCCTACTTTTCTTACCCTGTGACATACTATAAAGTATTTGATATCTATATAAATATGTGTATCCGGCCAGATTTTCATACTATTGAATAAATACACACCCTACACGCCGCGAGTCGCGAGTATGTATCTTAAATAAAATGTCGTTGTAGAACTGTAACTGAACTCGTTGGACTGTCACAGAACTCCGTCGAGGAACGATTTACTGATTAAAGTATACTTCCAAGGGAGTAATATCATACATTATTGGCGATGAAATTGTTATATTTGTTGATTATATTCGACGACACTTTGCTAGCTTTTACTAATGATAACATACCTGCTCATTGATGCATCGGAAGAACTTCAGCTCGCATTAGCTTTATTATAATTATTATGTTATATATATTAAGTTTCAACACTATAATATAATTATTATCTTATATAGTAAGTTCCAAACTTATTAAAGTGAACTTAATTCAGTGTAGTCATATCTACACATACCGATTTCAACCGGGTCTACTATAATGTTCTTTTGGTTGCATTCAAGAATTATATTAAATGTCGTATCTGTGTATTTACAGGTTGATACCGGCGATCACAACTATAGGCAAATGGCCTATACAAAGAGAGTCACGGGCTCGAAAAAGCTGGGATGCACAGCCTCAATATTACTGAGGGAGTGCATTTGATTCCCAGATTATAAGGTACACACAAACAAACATACGCATACACACTCACACACACGCAGGCACGCACGCACACAGACACGCACGTATGTATACATAAGTTTGGTTAGCGTAAACTATACAGTACATTAATTTCAATAATTATGGGGAAATGTCCGTTCAATCGCAGAATTTTATTTGTGATGGGACTCGTCAACAAACAGCATGCTTTTAATTCAAATGAATTCTACTCCGGAAGACTTTTAATTGCCGGTTTTCAAACTTATAACCGTTTAAAATTTTTGGTTACGAACGTCTTTCAATTCATTTACGAAAAGTTCTACGTTTTATAGTTTTGATTCAATATTCAATCAGCATTATTGATATTTTAATTTGCAGCCTAAGAAAGATAGTCATTTCTGCCAGGATAAGTGTTCGCAACAATTGCGAACAGACCTACAATCGGCAGTTTATGACGAGGTGAAAATGGAAAAAATCATTTTCATTGATCTGCCGAAGATCGAAGATCATCAGGGCCATATAATGGGAGACGTAAGTATTCACTTATTATACATGCCCAATATGCCACAACATTTGGCGCGAAAAGTGCTGAAAAACTAGAACGTAACTCCAATTGTGGATAAAGAAACTAAATACTTATTGCTTCTAAACGGTTGCTTCGAAACGCTTAAATGAAGTTTAGCTGATGCTTACTCGTTAAACCACATGACTGTTCATCTTGAACATTTCTGTGAAAATGATCTCGTATTAAAATTACGAGACACGTTGGACCAGTGGTACGGCCTTTGGCTTGAGATACAAAGGTATTGGGTTCGATTCCTACTTGATCCATCACGAATTACTCTGGGCACAATAAATTAATTTTAATGAGATGTAAAAGGCATTTTAAAATAGCTAACTTAAGATGATTACCTGACTTGTAATTTGATTCTATTTCAATAATGGGGCTTTTTATAATAACTGTTTAGAGTGTAAAACATGAAATCAATTCAACGGGTTTTAATTCTTATCAAATCAAAGGGTCGGGGCAGCCAAACTAAATTGTGTGCAATAGTACACTAGAGAGAAATACGTAAATAGAGCTGTTATTGTATTTTATTCGTGTAGACATTGATTTCAGTGACATAAATTAAATTTAAATAAATAAACAATGTCCAATGGGATCCTTTTTACCGACAGAGCATGCTTTAAATACCTAGATGTGAGGTCAATTCGTAGTCTAGCTGCGTAATTAACATGTCACATGTGATGTGTAAGGATTAAAAAAATCAAAGTGACGCAAGGGTGCAAATTTGCTGCAGTGAAAAAAAACAACAACAACCGAACTTCATTTTGATTGAATGCCTTATAACTTGAGCCCAATCACGCATTTAAAGTAATCTGAGTATGCAAACACTTTATCACAGCATGTACCTTGTGACTACATGTCTTTTATAATTGTTAATAATTTGCCTACGGTATAAAGCATATACCACAGTCAATTTAAATAGACATAATCAAATTGCACGTTCCTTATTGCATGAGTGAACAGTGTCTTTCTATTTTAGCATGCGCCGTCAGCACAGGTCAGTCAGGGACGACACTTTCCGGTTTTACTGTATTTTTTGTGTAAAGGTAAAGGAAGTATCTTTTAAACGAAAATCAAGTAAAGGCAGAAAATGTCGCCCATGATTGGCATATGCAGTCTAAGACGACACTTTACGCAAATGCATGAAGCCCATTTTCCCAGAACGCGGCCCAATTGACTTCTGCAATATTTATTATTAATAGCATTATAGAGATGCACATTATATTACTACTTTTGAACACAATCTTCTTTAAAGTAGTTTCGTATAACCATATATTTGGGATTTTTGTGTATTATCCTCGATCACGGGGCTAAGTAAACTCATAAATACAAAATATATTAGTACTTTTGAATACAATCTTTTTTAAAGTAGTTTCGTCTAATTATGTATTTGGGATTTTTGTGTATTATCCTTGATCACGGGGCTGAGTAAACTAATGAATACTGTCCATGCAGTACCAAAAAAAGGCAAATGTTATTAACAAATGCTAAACATAGACCTTACTGTTGTTAGAATGAGTAAAACCGCTTATCGTCATGATCGACACGCCCGTGATTATGTTCCCCATATTACCCATACGACCGTGTTTTCTTACCCCACATTGGCCATACGACAGTTTTGCCTTCCCCCAAATTACCTTTACGCCCGTATTTCCCTCAAACATATTTCCCATACGCCAATGTTTTCCTCTCTCACATTAAACAAACGCTCGTATTTCTCTCCTACACATATGCCATACACTCGTGTTTCAATGTCCCCACATTACCCATACGCCCATGTTTCAATATTTTCAATTTCATTTGGCATTTTGTGTATACAAAAAGCAATGATACGCGTTTAATTTTACTCCACGAAACATCATTACGTATTTAAAGGTAGTTTTCCAATTAAATAAATAATTCAAATGATCATATCTTAAAATAATGTTAGAAAACAGCTAACATTAGCATTCAAAAGTTAATAATTTGTTTGTTTTTATCTACAAGGAAACTTACCTGCGATCACAATTATCCTATATTAATACGTTGCAATCTTTACCCGTTCGTCTGCTCCTACTAAATGGCACGAAAACGTATCAATATCGGTTTAAATAAATCACGAAATATGAGTATTCATTGTTCTTGGTATGCATGTCTCAGATCTGCCCAAAATGGTATGAAGGTCATTATAAACTACCCGTGTACCGTGACAATCATATTGTTCGAAAACAATGGACTACACTGAGGACTTGATTGTATATGCGACAAGTATTATAAATAATTTTTAAAGAGGAATTCAGGTCGTTGAAAGCCATGCACGAAAATTTCAGTTAAGTAACGTATAGGCACTTATTATGTTGGTTTTGTACCTGCTTCGTTAAAATCAAACCACACGGTAAAACATCCATTATATGTTTTACTTGCTTCCCCTGTACATAGTTCACACATTTATAATTTAAATACTACTCTGGTTAAAGTTTTTATTATTCGAAAGCTGATTACATTTTCCTTATTTCAGGCGAATGAAGAATCATGGTATAAAGAACTCAAGAAACTTCATGAATGACAAAATTGATATTAATTTGTTTTATCCACCGCAAAAGAATAACATAAACAATCATGATGTTTATTAAACATACTATTCATAAATTATCAAGAATGTATAAAAAATGCCCATGACATATTGTAAAAGTCATTTAACATTTAATTGTAAAAAATAGCTCAAGTGTCAGCATAGTACTCTTAGGGAGTTTTTACGATTCCCTTTTTGTCCGTCGTCCGTCCGTCCGTCCGTACTTGCATCCTTGTGTACGACCAATAATTGTTTTCTAATGGCGGCTCCTCCTCAACCGCTAGGTGGACTTATCTTTAAATACGAGCACGTGGCTGCGTGTGTATAGACAGAACAAATCAGTGTGAAGAGCAATCTTTAAGCTCAGATTAAATTAAATGAAAATTTATAATTGCGCATTGACTGTTATTATTAAGTAACAGGCAAATACTAGTAATTTGGCACAGCGTATTAGGACAAATATATAACTTTTCCAATTTAATAACCCATCGAGAAGACGCTTTTGAATTTGTTCAAGATTTTTTTTATTTGAGGAATGTGTGACCTAAACTCTCTAAATTATTCAATCGTTTCGTGTTTCTAACGCTCTATACTTAAAAAAAATTAAGGATCATTATTCTTAAACGAAAACGTATTTTCAGAATGAGTATATGTCATTAGTGCTACTCAGCTGACGGATGTATATCATTCATTTATGTTTGAAATCTGTAACAAACAAGAGCTGTCAGAGAACAGCGCGCTCGACTATTCGAGTGCTTGAAAGTATAACGTAAGCCATCATTGGGTAATTGTTCAAATTTGTTCAAGATTTTTTTATTTTAGGAATGTGTGACCTCAACTCTCTAAATTATTCAATCGTTTCGTGTTTCTAACGCTCTTTACTTGTAAAACAATTTTAAGGATCATTATTCTTCAACGAAAACGTATTTTCAGAATGAGTATATGTCATTAGTGCTACTCAGCTGACGGATGTATATCATTCATTTATGTTTGAAATCTGTAACGAACAAGAGCTGTCAGAGGACAGCGCGCTCGACTATTCGAGTGCATGAAAGTATAACGTAAGCCATCATTGGGTAATTGTTCAAATTATTTAATAAGGTCAAGGTAATAGTTCAGGTATATTTTGCACAATGTAATGAACATTTGTAAAGACATAAAACACACTAATAAGATTTTATTTAAAGTTTGATAGCAATAGCTTGGGTTGGAAGTTTGGACAGTCCTTCAAAAATAAAGTTAATAAATATTTGTTGTTGTTTTTTTAACCATGTTTCAAAGAAAAAATATTCTTTTTGGGTTGGGTGGGGGGGGGGGGTGAGAGGGGGGTTTAATGTGGGGTGTGGTCATTTATTAGTCGATCTTTCCAAAAAAAGGGGAAAAAATGGCGGGGAGAGGGGGGTGCAGGGATTCTGGGTTGGGGCGTAGGGAATTGTTTGGGTGGAATCCATTGTGGTATTCAGGTAAGTGTTGATTTGTCAAAGTATTAATACAACCTGATCATAAATAAGAATCTATGGCAATTTAACTAAAATTTACTCTTGACCTTGAGAGTCAAGGTCATTCATAGGTCAAATTCAAATTGAACTTGGTAGGTACAGTACCCTCATGATAGTTAGAAACTATTTGAAGTTTGAAAGCAATAGCTTTGATACTTTAGAAGTCAAGTGGATTTAAACACAAAATTTAACAAAATATTCAGTTACAAAAAATGGCCATAATTCTTACAAAACGCTTGAAACAGTTGTCTGCTCTTGTTTATAGATTGAGGTCATTTTGGTAAAGAAGTTTGCAAAATATGAAAGCAATATGTCTAGGGACATTAAAAATATTTGAGATAGTACGCAAACTTTAACATAGATTTATCTATAATATGCATATTCTAAGTGAAAAAAGGGCCCTAATTCTTACAAAATGCTTGAAACAGCTGTCTGCTCTTGTTTATAGGTTGGGATCATGTTGGTTAAGAGGTATGCACAATATTTAAGCAATATGTCAAGGGACATAGGAAATATTTGGGGTTGTACGAAAACTTAAACATTTGAAAGCTCACGCCGACATCGGGGTGAGTAGGATAGCTCCACTATACATATTTCACATATAATAGTCGAGCTAAAAATTGGAAAATTCTCATTTTGAAAAACTGTGAGCACAAGTACCTTTAAAGCAAAACCATGATTTTGTTGTAAACAACAATGTTTTTCCTTCCACATGAACAAATAAATATTCTAAAATAAAGTCCCATCAAGTGCCCATACAGAGAATTGTGTAATAAAATGAATGCTGTTGATTTTGTAGAGAGTATAGAATTGCACACTGTACAATATTAAGTATACTGTAACCTAAATGTGGAAAGTGTTATCCCTGATATATCTGTCTGGACTGCAGAGATTAATCTGGGACAACACTTTACACAAGTGCATTAAGCCCGGAATTCGCATAACAAGGCTCAATAGATTGTATTGATACAGTCAGAATGATATTAAGAGTAAAACAATCAGATCAGCATGTACACTTTAAGTATATATGGCTGGATGTTGATAATGAAAGAAACACGTGTTTGAAATGTGTATGTTTATAACATTGATGCTTAAATGGGGGAATGAGTTGTGCGTATAAACCAACAGTCCTCTTTATATAAGTTATTTCAACAATTTAGAAAAGTAAATGCAAAACAGTTGATATTATTTTGTAATCCACCAAGAAATCGATTTTGTATGTGTAATGTGAGCTATTGTTAATAAGATAAACATAAACACATATATTATCACATTGTCCATAATAAAATAGACTAGTCGAATCATATTATGTATGTTTTATACTGTCTTATAGGTCACTGCGACAATCATAAGAACGAGGAGCTGACGTTCACTTGCCTTACACTCCAAAATCCGAGGTGCATGCGCTGTCGCCCGAACAGACACTGGCGCCCATTGACAAAACAGCATTGACAGCAGCGTAACAATGGCCAGCATCGTCAAGAACGAGGAAGCGGAGGGCGGCGATATCAAGGCACCTGTTCCGGCGCACATCAAGGCGCTCAGCGGTATGACGGGTGACTTGGAGACTGCGAGCGTAACAGACATCGTTTCCGAAGAAGACTTCGCGCCCTACCTGCCGCCCTGCGATCACGGTCACGTGATCTTCTGTAATTGCAGCAGCAACACGGTGCACCTGCTAGACAGAAACTGCCGCTTCTCGATGTACCTACTGACGGGCCAACTTCAGTCGCCGTCGATAGGGCGGGGTACCTGTGGGTGGGCACTGGGGACGCCACCGTAAATATCTGCAGATACATCGACTTTGAAAACATGTTTTCCTCTCTCTGGGAAAACGGAGTTTAATGCATCCGCGCCCGCACGAGCTTATCAGGGACGACTCCTTCCGCCTTTATGTGATTTTTCGTTTAAAGCAAGATAGTTTTTAGCGTAAATCCAGCTACATAAGAACAGGAATTACATGTAGTACATTGCACCATTAAACAAATGGCATGCGCTATAATCCATCAAAGTCACACATATGCTGTCTACGTGGAAGTTTGTGATCTCCACAATTGACGGAATCCTTGTCTATTGTTGAATGTATATGGATAGAAACACTGGCAAATATAGTTGAAGGTTTCCTCACGTGTTTACGTAAACTTTTTTGTTGGCGGGGTCTATATTTCACTAAAGGTTATTAATATGTATAATATAATACATTGCATTGTCAAATAATGATGAGAAATTGGGTGAAATATTTGGGTTTTCTTTATGTACGAAATATTGACAAGTATATCAAAAAGATTAAATATTTGGATCTGGTGTATGTTTAACAACAAAGGGGTTACGATGCTGTTAACACAAGCCTTGGGCTGTATTTGCATTATTTATTATTTGTACCACAACGCTCATTAACGTGTGCATACTTGAATAGTGACTTCTCAAGTAGGTTGAAATTCAGCCAATCAGGAACAAGCACGTATAGAACACTGACCAATGGGATTCATAACTGAGTTTCACGGGCCAGATGTTAGAGGGAAACAAGACAGTTAGCGTTTAGACTTAGAGGCGTACGGATCGAGAAAGAAACGATCATGTAGCTATCAGACTGTAGTTGTATAACCGAAAATATTAAGTATGTTAGACATTAAATTGGACTAGAAACTGATATATGGTGTTGTTGAATATTTTATCCTACATTATGCAGAGAAATTAACATAAATAGAGAGGGACCGACTTGTCCCATGGGCGGCACGAGAAAATGGTAGTTAATGCAAAACTCGTCATCTTGGCATTATGCGCATGACGAGATATCGAATGATAGGCTACACACTGGTAATTTAAGAGTATTGAACATTGTTAGTAACTATGTGTCGTCCATGAACTATGAACGATTACGTGACAGCATTCCATATACTCAAATCAAGTAGACTTGTTTTAATTATAATTGTCTCCATTTACTGAGGTGATGCTACGCTGTATAAACATGAAAAAATACAGGTTTCCTCTTTAGAGTGTGCGCCGTTCAATACATCTAGTGTATAATTGCATAATTTGAGGCTTTTATCTACAACATACTATATGTCGATTTCATAGGTCATTGAAAAAATAACAATTTAATGTAATCTAGCCAATCGTGATACATCGACCTGATGAATATTATATAGCATTTTTAGTTAAAAGCATACAACCTTTCTATTTATTAGTGTATACATTTAACAAATTAAGTTCATATGTTGTATTGCATGTGTAATGCTCACGAATATGTTTAAAGATATGGAGATTGCAATATTGCTAATGTACTCATCAACAATGGCATTATAACGCTTGACAGTGTACAATATATCTAACCTGATTATAAGCCATTTTCAGCGTCACCACAATAAAGTACGACCAATCAACTTCTTTTGCTTAAATTTGTAGACATGAACATATACTATAACAAGAGGGCCATGGTGGCCCTGAATCGCTAACCTGACTAACCTTGCTACATCAACTTAAATTCTTTCAGACTTTTATACAATCCCTAGCCAGATTTTAGCAATTAATACATTCTGACAAAATTTCATTAAGACGTGATGAAAACTGTGACCTTTTTCATCTACACAAGGTATTACTAGAATTGGCCCGGTGACCTAATTTTTGACCCCAGATGACCCATATACGTTCAAAAATCAGATATTATGAAGATAAACATTCTGACGATATTTCATTAAGATCAGATGAAAACTATGACCTCTATTGTCTACACAAGGTTTTTTTATGATTTGACCTAATGACCTAGTTTTTACCTCAGATGACTCAAATACAATCCAAACCCAGGTTTCATCAAGATTAACATTCTGGCCAAATTTTATTAAGTTTGGAAGAAAACTGTGACCTCTACTGTTTACGCAAGGATTTTTTTTAATTTGACATAGTGACCTAGTTTTTGACCCTAGATGACCCAAATTCGATCCCAACCAAGATTTTAACAAGACAAACATTCTGACCATATTTCATCAAGATCTGTTGAAAATGTGACCTCTATTGTCTACACAAGGTTTTTCTATTATTTGACCTAGTGACCTAGTTTATGACTCCAGATGACCCAAATACAATTCCAACCTAGATTTTATCAAGATAAACATTATGACCAAATTTTATAAAGATTGAATGAAAACTGTGACCTATATTGTCTGCACAAGGTTTTTCTATTATTTGACATAGTGACCTAGTTTTTGACCCCAGATGACCCAAATACAATCCAAACCCAGATTTCATCAAGATAAACATTCTGACCATATTTCATCAAGATCTGATGAAAATGTGACCTTTATTGTCTGCACAAGGTTTTTCTATTATTTAACCTAGTGACCTAGTTTTTGACCCCAGATGACCCAAATACAATTCCAAGCCAGATTTCATTAAGATAAACACTCTGACCAAATTTCATAAAGATTGGATGAAAACTGTGACCTCTATTGTCTACACAAACAAATTGTTGACGGACGCACGCATGCACGCAAGCACAACGGACGCCGGACATCAGACGGTCACATAAGCTCACCATGCCACTTCGTGACAGGTGAGCTAAAATGCTTTAATAATAATTTTACCAAATTATCAAGAGAACAAAGTCAATGTTAGTATTGTTTGCACATATTATATTTAATGTATTTAATTAAATGTCAATATAATTAATTATGTTCTTGAAAGCCCGTTAATTAACAAATGCGTGATAGTATATACTTTGTATGCAAACTATCTCTGAAAGAAGTGCCTCAGTAATGTAAAAATGACGTGAAACTGTAATGCTATATTTTTACCACTTCTTTAGTTTTCCTATGCGATGTATTATTTACCGCAATATTAAATAAAAAACCGTTAAAGGACGCGAAAGGAAAGTCGCGTAAACCAAGAAGGAAGCAAATGTCGGAAAAAGAACAATAAAAATTGCATGAACGCAAGTCGCAGTGTCGGCTAAAAGAGTAAGTCTTTAAAAAAATATACCTCCGTAAAACGGCCATTGGCGGAATTATTTAATTCAACATGCATTATCACACAATTCATGTACATTGTAAACCTCAGATATTATTCTTATTTTGAAACAGATGTAACACAAACTGTGAATAGACGTATAAGAAAGGTTTTAGTTCGACCATGTAAATTTTAATTAAACCATCTGTACAATCTAACAAAAGTCGTTTGTCCGTTACGTTATTTCCTTAACACTCAGTGATTTGCACGTGCATTTATTAAAAATTGAAAAGTGAGATCATGTGCAAATAAAACTACTGACATATTATACGATAAAACATTACATTGACTATGATAGAATCTGCTGGTTCTGAGACAATTCTAATAACACATTTTATAGTTAGAAGTGCCTCCAAGTGTATAGTGCGTTCATTTCATTCATAAATGACACATGACTACACACATAATCAGATACACGTGTCGTTAACATCTAAAGGGAAGTTTATAATTAATATTATATTGCGTATACTGCCCAACACAGCAAATATATTGTCACATGGATAAGGTTACTTAAAAACTGGAAAACATTTTATACAAACTACGTGTAGTAACCTATGTCCGTTGCGTACAAAAACTCTCCAAGGACGAGTCAATTCGCATAAAGTCACGTTCCGTGAGATACAAACCACCAGAGACGAAACAGAAACTCGTAAACAATAAGCTCTGCACTCGTTTTTGATAAGTATGTACATCATTAAGTTCTATAAATTCACGATAATAAATACACAGTTAAACGAAAGCTCATTATTGTACATTAAATGGTATTGTTTGAAAAATGTACATATTGTTTTTTAATCTTGCGAGAATCAGTAAATAATTTTTTTAGCAAATTTGGAGTCGGCACATAAATTAAAGAAAAAAATAATCAACATTATTCTTTTTTTCGCGTGTATAAATCTGGATATTTTTAGCAATTTCGAATCAGGAATGGAATTTCGATTTTCAATTTATTTATGGTTTACTTATGCCTTCAGCTATAACAGAAGTTACAGTTCAACTTAAAGTTGAATAACAATGGAACATGTATGAAGCCGCGCTCTGGGAAACCGGGGCTTAAAGCAAGTGCGTAAATCGTTGTCCGAGATTAGCTTTAGACGTATCAAGGGCGACTCTTTCCGCCTAAACTGGATTTTAGTTTTAAAGGGACCTCATTTAAACGAAACCATCCATTCAGACGGAAGCTCTGTGCGGACTTCACACGCTATAATGGGATGACTCTTCCCGCGTTTGACATTAAGCCCAGTTTTCCCAGAACGAGGCTCATATCATCTTAAATATCTCGTATCTTACAACGTGATGACATATGACATTGTTTTAAGTTGAAAACGGTATTCAGTGATCGAAACTAATAAACAATAGACTAATGGGACAGAGTTAACTTTGCAAGTTTAATCGATTCAATTTAAAGCGAAAATTATGTTGTTGTCGTTATATTTTGTGAAACTTCGAGGATTGTTTATATTAAGTATAAAATACACCCCTCATTGTATGAGCACGGATGGCCGAGTGGTGTAAGTGAACAACTTTTACTCCAGGACTCCAGGGGTCAGTGATTCGAGCCCTGTTGAGGGTTACTTTTATTTCTCTTTTTAATTTCATTCTTGATTTTTTACGGGAGCTTTTTAGATCCCTTTATCAATATAAAGCATTTAGTGACAAACTTCAATTCATGCCAAAATCTGTGAAAAGGCCCCTTTAAAATATTTAATGTTATATTTTAACCACTTCCTTAAATCATAGTCGGATCAAGGACTTGCTAGGAAAGCAGCGTATACTGAGAAGAAACGCAAGTGTATTATATACGTCACAATTTGTCATTACACAAATCATGCGCATTAAAAACAAGATGGCCATGATGGCCCTGTATCGCTCCACTGTTTTTTCTTTGCGAAAAAACGTGTAGTGCGCATGGGTTGAAATGTACTCAAGCATGTGACTTTCTCTTTCTATCCATCGTCCCACTGGGCGCATAAAGTTGGAAGGGTGAGCATTTTTATATATGGAAAAAGTTACTACCGTGTTAACTAAACAGACAAAAAAGCCTGGGAATTGTTGCACAGGTCCTTTGCTTATAACGTAGGTACATTTATCTCTCCAAAAGATATTGTCGTTCTTTCTATTTCACATATTTTTAGATGCTGAAGATCAAATCTACTTATTTGATTTGAAACAGATTCACAAGACCCATAGGAATCAAAATGCCTTAACCCTTTACCAAACAACACATTTTGGACTTTCCCAATTTGAAAGAGGTTGCAGACGTCAATTGAATTAAAATGGAATATGAAGGAAATGATCAGGTAGGGTAGAAATAATTGTGATAAAAGGAGAAATTACTCTTCAACCCACACATCCCTAAGACCAACAGGCCTGAGAATATTATGATAATCTAAAGATTATTTCTTTATATTTATAAATGTATTTAATTAAGTAATACATTTGACTTCTAAGATCAATTCATAACTTGCATTAAGAAAATTATAAAATGGTCAGAAATATATATGGATTGTTGAGCAATTGACAATCATTTCAACAATTCATGATCAGTCACTATTCACAAATGGAACAATGAATCATTAGTTATTAAAAAGCAGCATATACGATAGTTAAGAACATTGCACTTCATTAATTTCAACACCTTCTCTTGGATACAAAGTTTGAGTTTACCGTGCAGTATCATATATTGACTTTCCTTGAAATAATTATGTTCATGGAAGTTGTGTTTTTAAAATCAATAATATATTATTAAACTGGTTTTAACACTACAAAAAAGACATGAAATTAACATGTCATCCAAAATATTTTCATCCGAATATATGGTCACTTTCGACATATTTAAATAAAACCCGACTTTTTTCAGTTTATAAGAAAAACATTCATAACATGTTCTTACTTCAATGCCTTTGTAAGCAGTCACCATCTGACCTAAAATGGCACTAAATGACAGGGTTTTATCTCATGTTTACAAGATGTTGATGTTGTTGTTGGTCAAACGGCCGCAGTAATCTCCACTGGTAAACGTCATATGTTCAGTTTTGTGACCCCCGGGGCCGGGTCAAATTTGAGCCCAGGGGAATAATTTGAACAAATTTGGTAGAGGACTATTAGATATCACTACATACCAAATTTAGTAGCCCTAGGCTCTATAATTAAGTACAATAAGATTTTTAAAGTTTGCACAAAATAGGCCTTATTTAAGCATATGTTCATTTTTGTGACCCCTGGGGCAAGGTCAAATTTGTTCCTAGGAGCATAATTTGAACAAACTAAGTAGAGAACTATTAGATGTCACTACCTACCAAATTTGGTAGAAATAGGCCCAATGGCTATGGACAAGATTTTTATAGTTTGCACAAAATGGGCCCAATATAAGCATATGTTCAATTTTGTGACCCCTGGGGAACGGTCAAATTTGATCCCAGGGGCTTAATTTGAACAAACTTGGTAAAGGACTATAAGATGTCATTACATACCAAATTTGGTAGCCTTATGCCATACAGTTATGGACAAGAAGATTTTTAAAGTTTGCACAAAATAGGCCTTATATAAGCAAATTTTCGATCTTTTGACCCCCCAGGGCAGGGTCAAATTTGACCCCAGGGGCATAATTTGAACAAACTTGGTAGAGGACTATTAGATGTCACTACATACCAAATTTGGTAGCCCTAGGCCCAATTGTTATGGACGAGAAGATTTTTTAAGTTTTCACAAAATAGGCCTTATATAAGCAAAATTTCAATTGTTTGACCCCCCGGGGCAGGGTCAAATTTGACCCCAGGGGCATTATTTGAACAAACTTGATAGAGGACTATAAGATGTCACTACATACAAAATTTGGTAGCCCTAGGCCCAATGGTTATGGACAAGAAGATTTTTAAAGTTTGCACAAAATAGGCCTTATATTAGCAAATTTTCAATTTTTTAACCCCCCGGAGCAGGGTCAAATTTGACACCAGGGGCATAATTTGAACAAACTTGGTAGAGGACTATAAGATGTCACTACATACCAAATTTGGTAGCCCTAGGCCCAATGGTTATGGACAAGAAGATTTTTAAAGCTTGCACAAAATAGGCCTTATATAAGCAAATTTTCAATTTTTTAACCCCCGGGGCAGGGTCAAATTTGACCCCAGGGGCATAATTTGAACAAACTTGGTAGAGGACAATAAGATGTCACTACATACCAAATTTTGTAGCCCTATGCCATACGGTTATGGACGAGAAGATTTTTAAAGTTTGCACAAATAGGCCTTATATAAGCAAATTTTCAATGTTTTGACCCCCCGGGGCAGGGTAAAATTTAACCCCAGGGGCATAATTTGAACAAACTTGGTAGAGGACTATAAGATGTCACTACATAGCAAATTTGGTAGCCCTAGGCCCAATGGTTACGGACAAGAAGATTTTTAAAGTTTGCACAAAATAGGCCTTATATAAGCAAATTTTCAATTTTTTGACCCCCCGGGGCAGGGTCAAATTTGACCCCAGGGGCATAATTTGAACAAACTTGGTAGAGGACTATAAGATGTCAATACATACCAAATTTGGTAGCCCTAGGCATAATGGTTATGGACAAGAAGATTTATAAAGTTTGCACAAAATAGGCCTTATATATGCAAATTTTCAATATTTTGACCCCCCGGGGCAGGGTCAAATTTGACCCCAGGGGCATAATTTGAACAAATTTGAAAGAGGTTCACCACAGGAACATTCCTGAGAAATTTCATCAGATTTGGACGAGTAGTTTAGGACAAGAAGATGTTTAAAGAAAAAGTTAACGCACGCACGCACGGACGCACGCACGGACGCACACACGACGGACACAGGACCATGACATAAGCCCCGCTGGCCTTTGGCCAGTGGAGCTAACCAGATATGATTCATGTTTGGAAACAGATTTAACTAAAACTGTGAAGAGAAGAATAAACAATGCTTATTTGGAAAATGTCATTATAAGTTAAAACATCTGTACAATTAAATAAAAATAGTGAGTCCTTACACCTGCAGCGATTTCCGCGCGCATTTATTGATTATTGAAAAGAGTGAGCACGTTCAAATACAATCCTGACATAATACAAGATTTAACCTCACATTTACTGTGGTATAATCTGCCGTTTATGAGACAATTATATTTACACATTTTATAGTTAGAAGTTCCTCCAAGTGTATAGTAAGTTCATTGCATTCATAAATGACACATGATTACAAATATAACAGGTACATGTGTCGTTAACATCTAACGGAGTGTTTACAATGAAACATATTGCATATATTTCACAAAACAGCACATTATATTGTCACACGGAATAGGTTACTTTAAGACTTGTTAACATAATATATAAAACATACTTGTAGTAACATATGTCCGTGGCGTATATTTAAACTCTCGAAGGACGAGTTCAATAGCATGAATCCGTGTTCCGTGAGATACAAACCACCACGGACCATACACGAACTCGTACACAATTCACTCGATTTTCAAATAGTATGTACAGCATGAAGTTGTATACAAAATGATAATAAATACACGCTATAGTGAAAGCTCAATATTTAACATTAAAGTGTTTACAGGTTTACGCTTGCGTGAATCATTTAGTAATTTATATTAGCTAATTGCGCGTCGGCATAGCGTTTTAAGAACAAAAAAGGGAAAAACACATCAAAATGTTTCTTGTTTTCGAATTTATATCCCGTATAGTTTAATCAATTTCGAATTATGAATCGAATTTAAATGTTCAATGTTGTCAACGTCCTAAGTGTTATGTCGTTCTCTGATTGTTCTTATCGTCTTGAATCTGTGACAACTTGTTTGATAACTGTCACTTAGATAAAATGGTGCTCCAAGAAATATAGAGATGATCTCTCAATTCACATCGCAAAATATCAATGCTGTCCTGCTGCTGCATCCATTGAAAAATAGCCGTCTCATCTTCATCATATGCAAGGGACTCCAATTCGCAAGACACACACGCGTCCGGTGACTTTGACCATTGCACCATCGCCTTTACATCTTGACCGGAAACACTAAAGAGAGTATAAACTACCTTTCTGATCGATTTGGGAAGGTAGTAGAGCTGTGTATCCGAAATGTTTGTATGTTCTAATATTGGTGTGTGTAGAGTTGTCAGGTTTGGAAGAGTTGAACAGAGAAGATCAATTGGTACTGCAATAGACCTCAGCTTTAGACGTCTAATATTTTTACCAGTGACAGACATCGATTGAAAGATGCGCTCAACTGATTAAAGTGTTAATGCAAATATTTCACACACGTGCATATAGGTGCAGTCTAAATTACTTATATCACAATTGATTCCAAAACACTTTAAGTACTTGAGTTTTAGATCCTGTAAGTCAAGTGGACCCTTGCCCATATGCCGCATATACGACAATGTTTCTCTTGATTGCGAAATAATTTCCTGTACACCATATGTACACAATATGATGATTCCTGTTGAGCTGAGTAAAAAAATCCTGTATCAATTGATGTTTGCTATGTTCATATCGAGTAACGTCTTTAAAGCATCGTTTTCCTTAATCTTCTCATTTCAAAATTAACATGACTGAGCGTCACTTTTTCTAAGCACGGCTGTTTATTCGCCACCCTTTCAAAAAAGCCATCCAATATAATTTGTTGTGCAAAATAAGTCGTCGAATTTAGATCTGATATAGAATGCAGCTTGTTTTCAAAGTCGCGTGTTATGACATCCATGATGTGCTGTGACATTCTTTCAGCCGCTGGAGCACACATTCCACACGTGAAGATAAATAACTGGCCAATATCCAGAATAGAATCAGCATCACAATACACCGACTGTATGACGTTCAGGATGTCTTCAATGTCCGTCTGATTCATTGCAATATACAACGACGCTAGAAACTCTTGAATTGTTTTGTGTACAAACATGTATGGAACATTCTTTCGCGAGCTAAGCGCCAACGCTTTTTTCTTTGTGATAATCCCTGTCTGAAGTAAGTAATCAAGTTTTGTTTTCGTCATGTGGTTTGTGATTGTGTTTTCCGAAAATACTAGAGAAGATTCTTTATTAGAGTCTGTTAGTGTTTTAAATGCAAGTACACTTGCAGAGCGAACCAGCGACCAATTTCCCCGCAGATACTCAGTTGTTTCTGTACCAAATATTTGTGTAATTTCCTCAAAACAAGTTTCTTCAGTGTCAAATTCTTTAATTTGAAGTTTTTGCAATCCCTTGGCTATGTGCATATCTAGCATATTAATGTATATAGCACATAGTGAACCTTCCATCAATCGCCCAACGTAAAACTGATGAACTAACTGCACACAAACAGCTGGTATTGTGATGAGATTGTGCAAGCTTTTTACCTTTATTTTCTCCAAGAAATCAATACATTTGCATTGTTGATCAGAAATACCGCCCTTCTCAGTTAAAACTTTAATTACATTTTTCGCCAAGGTTTCGTAGTTTGTAACGCCGGAAATTTCGAAAATACGCGTCAACGTATCGCTCATGCTTAGATTTGCAAGTTTCCATGGTCGTGCGGTTATAATGTTGGTAATGTTTCTTCGCTTTAAATACAGTGGCATACCTCGGTCTTTGCACGCAGAGTCACATGGCGGTGGGAAGGGTATTTCAGGATGGCACCATTCGTCTGCAGCGTCTGTCAGAACAATACATTTATGTTCCCAGACACTGTCATCCCAAGGTAGTTTGTTGCTTTTTATGGCTTCCTCGACCATCTGACTGACGTTACACATGGTTCCACTGTAATCACGTAATGACACAAAAAACAGAAATGTGTAGTCTCGCAAAGTGTCAAGATCGCTGAAACCTGTTCGGTTTGACGCCTTTCCTCTGGTTGTGGCTTTCCTTTTTTTCTTAGTACTGGCACCATTGTCAGAATGGGCCTTACACCAATCAAGAACTAGCTTTGTTGAAAACGTCGTTTTACCACAACCCGGATCGCCTTGGATATAAATTGTATTTAACGGATTCCCATCACGATTCAGCAATTCTTTGTAGGAATTCACGTCTGATTCCATCGTTGAAGTCTTGTCCGTTTTACTCCCGCCTTGTCTGTCGTCTTGGCCTCTCTTAAGTTCCTTGATGGACGGGGGAACGTAGATCCGTTCTAAAGGTACATCTATGTCAGGATCTAACATCGACACCGACGCGACACACCTTTCACGGTACTGTTCGGTTAACCACGACTGGATTTCTGCCAAAAATGCAATTGTAATTATATATAACTATTTTACGAAACCTGCTTGTAGATTCTAGTTTCGAGGATTAGGAAAATGATCATGATTATTATGATGATTTTTTTAGTTGCAGCATATGGTCGTTCTCATCAAAATTGTCTAAAATATTTCATTTTAATGCTTTTACACGTTACATAGCATTCCTAGAAATACTAGTATTTGTCAAATCACGTTGTACCTACAAATTTCCGATCAATAAACACGAATAAACTATAAACAGACTCAAAAGAATTCACCACAAAAAAACTCACACATATGTTCTAAATTTAAATATTAACGCTATAGTTATTCCTTTTTAGACTGTACGTGCTTGTATTGAAAAAAACGTTTGAAACATAATTGTTTCCCCTCAGTCTTTCCCGTTCAAAAACAAGTTCGTTCGTTCAAATATAAAATTAAGTTATGAGTAGTAATAATAAAAAAGTTAATTTGTTAATAAACATCAGAAAAAAAGAAACAAGCTGAGCAACACATTAAAATAAAGACATACACATGGCGGGTAATGCTGTTTTGTTGCTGCTGTATTCATGTTTTATTTTATCACGATGACAGTGATGATGATGATGATTGGATGAGACAGTGAGTACAGACAATATAAACACGTTTCAGTAATTAATCTGTCCAAAGACAACGCGCTAAACTATTCATCCGGTTTTAAAGTCCTTTTTTATATTCACATAATATGCTTACCTTAAATACATACTTGATGCCATATGGCTATAGTAGTTATATAGTATATGCAAACTTAAAGCTGAATATGTATACACTACAATGTGGATTTCCCACGCACTCAGTCCAAACATTCCAGCTCAATACCTTCATAACAATTCAAGGTAGCAAAAACCATTTTGTCCATTTGTTAATAAAAATGACATTGACTAAACTAGCATGTAATTCAATCCTACTCTAGGTCTGCATAAAAACTACATACAAACAAAACAAAGAACAACACCCTCATCATCGCTAAAGTTATTGTCCGGGAGCTCTTTTTGTATATTTTATTATCAATGCCATTGACCTTGCTGCACAAAAGCTACATTCCGACTGAAGTAATTTAGCAAACAATTTTATCTATTATTTTACAAAAGTAACCTTGACTCTATTGGTCTCAAATGTAACCCAATTCAGGTCAGAATATGAGTTTGTGACCATGCATGATGATCTCAAATACATGTGAGTTGTGTCAATGAATATCTGTTGAAGTTATGTTTTTGTTGCATGTACACATTAACATATCTAATTGCACTAACACCTTAACCTAAGTATTTTTAAGTAACAAGAGATGTGCTTGTCGGAAACACAATGCCCCCTATTGCGCCGCTTTAAAATAAATTTTCAATGCATCATTTGACAGTTTGACAAATTATCTCCCTTTTAAAGCTTATTACTTCCTTTGGATTGTATTTTTTGACTTTTGACATTGAAGGATGACCTTGTCCTTTCACCACTCAAAATGTGCAGCTTTATGAGATACACATGCATGCCAAATATCAAGTTGCTATTTTCAATATTAAAAATGTTTTGAGACACACACAATGAATGACAGACAGACAGGCCAAAAACAATATACCCCCGATCTTTCGATCCGGGGGCATAAAAAGGAGGGATATTATCACGCTGAAAGGCTGGTTAGTATATTCCCTTTTTTGAATTTACTCCAACACTGCAGTTCAATTCTTATAAATGGGTGGAGAACTTTGTTCAAACACTGTATTAATAAAAAAAATGCGGTTACAATTTTTATAAATATATAACATATCGATAAGAGCATAAAATCAAGGCTTTTAAAACGAGTTGTTTCTTTGTCGTATAACCCTTATCTTTGGTCAAAGAAATATATTATAAAAAATAGCCCAGTTGCATCAGTGTTTTGAAATGATAAGGAGAGAGAATATCTTCTAATCATCATAATTCTGCCGTAACATTTACATTGTTGGAAACTTCCGTTATAGAGAGGTGATTTAAAGTGATGTTATGGGCATCTAACAGTATATGCGATGTTCATAGGTGTCTATCGCAGCCCTTGTTTATGTTTGGTGTGTATACACTTATATTTATTAATGCAGCATCAACATACCAAAACAATATCCCGGAAATAGAAAAATAATGCATTTGAATATCATCATTTAAAATATCAAATATAATATGTATATTTTATGAACAACTAGTAGCCAGATGAGTTGTAGATAATTGGTCAGTTACCACATTTTAACAAACTCTTTTGACCTAAGTTCTTTCCAGCTCAATTCAACAGTGAAAAAAGCCCATAATATCACTTTAAATATAATGCTGCGTTATTTTTTTACCGGCGCGAACGAATACACATCTAAAGGGATGTTGACTGGAGATAAGAACATTGCTCTGGTCACAAAATCATCTTTTCACGAATAAATAGGAAAACAAGGATACATTATTAAAGTGATTCAGGTTATTTCCATTGATCATGTTAATATCTTAATAATTGAACACGCTAGAAAAAAATAAGAATTTGCCATTATATTAAAATTACTCAAATGTCATTGTTTATAAACATGCATAGTACCTACCGGATAGTGTGCTGTTCCTTGTTGCATTCTTCTTTTTATTCAGCACTTCATTTTCTTTCCTTCGTATTTTTTTAAGTACATCATCTCCTTGCCTTTGTACCGTTTTAAGTACGTCATCTCCTGTACTTTGTACAGTTTTCAGTACATCCTCTCCTTTCCTTTGTACCGTTTCAAGTATGTAAACTTCTTTCGTTTGTACAGTTTTTAGAACGTCATCGCCTTTCCTTTGTATTGTTTCAAGTGCTTTACTTATGTTTTCATTTAAAGCATCCACCATTTCTTTGACAAGTTTATCCCTTTCTTGTTCAAGAGCTTCTTTTATTTGTGCAATCAAATTGTCTTTCAAGTGCTGAAAAGTGGTTGCAACATCTTCAGTAGTTATTGCTAGCGTTCCATTCTTTAGCTGTGAAAACATACGTGTGCAATAGTTATACACTTGCGATACATAAACTGCTATAAACTGAGCTGCGATATCATTTTTACAAATCAACCAACCAAGTTTTTATAAAGATATAACTATACATCGGACTTCAAGAGGTTCAACAAGTTTTCTTCTTATTTTACATAGTGACCTAGTTGTTGACCTCACGTGACCCGATTTTGAACTCTACAAATATATGATTGAGACAAATGTTCCAACAAGTAAAATATTGACGACTTACAAAAGGCGATCACTATAGCTCACCATGAGCACGTTGTTATAAGGTGAGTTAAGAAGTGCAGAATGCGCTACTAATATACATTATCAAATCATATTAATCCATTTGTAATGCGCACCATATACAATACCCTTTTGTCAAACCTGTTTTAGCTTCTCAACTGCAGTCTTCGACGCAGCCTGATGGTTGAAATGTTTCAGGCTCTGCAACAGCGCCACTAGAGTGTCGATGGCTCTGTCACTGTCGTCGCTGGCCATGGACATTGTGGAGGAATGGCATACAGCTTGCCTTACATCTCTTGCCTGAAATGTCAACTTGTCTTCAACCATTTGTCCATTGTGTGAGTGAATGCATGTCTTAGTTATTACTGGTGTATCCCTCCGTTTTAATTATTTCAACACCAATAAAGTAAATATCAAGAAAGTAAATTTCTAAACTTCATTATGTACAAATGATTATTCATAAAATCATAAGATAATGTCGATTAAAACTTACCATATAGTTTAAGACTCATTTTGACATTAAATCAGAATCATAAAATGAAGTATTTCAACTGTTTATATTTTGCAAAATTATTGTTCGATAAAATAGTTTGTGAATTGTTATCATCTATTGAAATATATATTTATTCCATAAATGTTCTTGACATTTCTTTACTATACTTGATTGTCATGGTCATTGAAAAATATTATTCTGAAAGTGTCCTTTTTATTTAAATAATCCAGTTGTTAAAACTAAACATTAAATAATATATATAGCATTGACGTGGCAAATTATATTAAAAAAAAGTATAATACTAAATCACAGGCGTCAGCCCCATATCAAAACAAAGAGACCCCATGTTCCCCAGCTGTAAGGGCGATGTGGGCGATAACTTCTCATGGGACATACATATAGTGGAAGTGACCTCTATTCCGTTTAATGATTTTGTGTCGGACATGGACCGATCAAAATCAATTAGATTGGCTGTCTCTGTCAGTAGGTACCCAAATGTACAGGTCGCGCAAAGTTGAATATTGGAATTGGCAGTCAGGAGTCAATACATTTATTGAAATTGTTCATACATCATGCCTCGATTAATTGCCTTGTTCTATGTTATGCTTCTGGAAAGTAAATTGACCCATTTTTACAACACTCAGGAATCAGAAAATACAAAGAGTAAATCTCTTCTAAAATAAATGTTTTTCTGGCACTGGCAATACTTTTGAGGCTCGTCTACAGGTCAGATTTGGAATCTCTACTATTAAATTAAATTTATTAAAAGTTGTAACAAGGTACTTAACATATATTGTTTTGTTACAATTTGTTCAAAGTAAATATACATGCATTGTAAAGTGTACCATTTAAATGAATCAAAATTCTTAAAGTAACACCATAATCTGCAATCAATAACAAAGAAGAAAAATAAAGGTTTTATGGACTGTCTTTTTATAAATGAAATGAAGCTTATTTAAAATCGACAACCCATTTCAGCCTCTATTAAAGAGTGCACAATTAATTAGGCTTATCAGTTATTTCATGCAGAGCAGGTTAAAGATAATATATTATTTAAAGTCAGATAAATTCATTAATAAAACACCGTGAACACTTAAGTGTGCTGGTTTACGTTTGTAAATATTTTGTCAAAACTGCCAATTGTGCGTTATTTCTGATAAATGATGACGGTGTTATGAGTTGTATAAACAAGTGCGGAGTTGATTAAACTATTAACAGAAACCACTTCTGTTTTAATTTATTTTACTCAATTCTCCATAATTTAACCTCAGGCACAAGTCACTTCTTCATAAAATGTAAACGTAGTCTCACTGAGATCCCTTTGATGGTTGATTGATTTGCTAATTGTATTTTATTGTCAAGATTATCATAGAACATTGGCTTAAACAATTATAAAATCATGGGACCTGGGTCAGAGGGAAGGATGCGGGTTGACGGGGCAGGGTCAAAAGAAAGGAGTTCATTCGTATTATACCCCTGCGTGTGAACTGAAAATGTTTTTAGTTATTTTTAAGTACGAAATAATTTAAAATTATTTTTTAAATCGCAATTGTAAAGATTATCATGTATAAATTTTTAGACTTTCTGCAGTAATAGTACCTTGATGCAGACATTTTCCTTTTGTGTCAGGTCGTCCTTGAAATACATTTGAAAGAATTCACAGTTGTACATAATATTAACTATGCCGTTGAAGTCGGCTTCTTCTTCTTTATTAACGTCCTTGTATCCGTCTTTTGAGAGATAGCATTTTGCAATCTGCCAGGGTTCAGCGCACCATTTAGACGCATCTGTGTTTACCCATGTAGGGCCTTGAAAACTTTTTGGTTTTGAACGATTGCGAAATCGGTGACGACATACAATTTCCTTACATATTTCATTGCATAAATTAGCGCTGCAATTTCGAGGCTTATAAATGTCATGAAATGCGCATCTTCCGTTTTTATAATGGCAGCATTTATTATCGGTGTCACAAGTCAAAACATTTGGAGTGTGACACTGACTGCAGACATTGATCTCCGGAATACCGTGTTTTCTATTGATCTCTTTGCGGATGGTATGATACAGTTCATGAGTAATCTCTTTCACAATGTCGAGAAGGCAGTCACGTGTGATGTTCATACCCATGGCCGCCTTAAACCAGTTCTGGGTTTCCGGCTTGCGAATGATATCAATGTAGTCCGACATTTTCCTTCAAAATAATTTAATTTTCAGTAAAAGTTAGAGTTATTATTACTAAATATAAAAACCTTTTAGTTGGTTTGTTTGACTACTATGTAATTTGTAATATGTTACAAGTACATGTTTCGAAAAATTACTTAAATATTATGTAAATTATTTATATACACAATTACTTAAAAATGAACAATTATAATCTAAAGTCTGTATCTACACAATTACTTAATTATAAACAATTATTTTGTTAACTATTTATTTACGCAATTACTTAAATGTAAACGAGGTCAGGAACTTTAATGAACAAAAGATGTTAAAGGGGCCGTCCCACAGATTTTGGCATGTATCAAAGCTTGTCATTAACCGCTACAAATGCTTTATATTGATAAAAAAATAAACATTTGAACTAAAAATCTCCAGTAAAAAATAAGAATACAATTTAAAACAAGAGGGCCATGATGGCCCTGTATCGCTCCACTGTTTTTTTTGCGAAAACCAAAGTGCAATGCGCAGGGGTTGAAATGAACTCAAGCATGTGACTTTCTCTTTCTATCCCTCGTCCCACTGGGCGCTTAAAGTTGGAAGGGTGAGCATTTTTATGAATGGAAAAAATTACTACCGTGTTAACTAAAAGGACTAAAAAGCCTGGAAATTGTTGAACAGGTCCTTTGCTTATAACGTAAGTACATTTATCTCTCCAAAAGATATTGTCGTTCTGTCTATTTCATATATTTTTAGATGCTGAAGATCAAATCTACGCATTTGATTTGAAACAGATTCAAAAGACCCATATGAATCAAAATGCCTTAACCCTTTACCAAACGACACATTTTGGACATTCCCAATTTGAAAGAGGTTGCAGACGACAATTAAATTGTAATGGAATCTGAAGTAGGGATGAAATAATTGTGATAAAAGGAGAAATTGCTCATCTTGAGCAATTTCTCCCTTAATCACAATTATTTATAAAGTCGTCAGCTACAAACCTGTAAAATCATGTTAGTGTTTGGCAAAGGGTTAATAATCTCTGGTTCCTTTTTAAGAGCCTTTCACACATTAATAACAAATTCAATAGTAGCATCTTTCTTTGTAAAGAATCATCTCAAAATATAACAAGGGCTGTTTGTAAAATATGCATGCCCCCCATATATGGCTGTCAGTTGTAGTGGCAGTCATTGTGTGAATACGTTATTTGGCACTGTGACCTTGACCTTTGACCAAGGGACCTAAAAATCAATAGGGGTCATCTGCGAGTCATGATCAATGTACCTATGAGGTTTCATGATCCTAGGCGTATTAGCTTTCTTGAGTTATCATCCGGAAACCATTTTACTGTGTAAAGTCACCGTGACCTTGTCCTTTGACCTAGTGACCTGAGCGTCAATAGGGGTCATCTGCGAGTCATGATTAATGTACCTATTTAGTTTCATGATCCTAGGTGTAAGCCTTCTTGAGTTATCATCCGGAAACCATTTTTCTAAGTTGAGTCACCGTGACCTTGACCTTTGATCTAGAGACCTGATAATCAATAGGGGTCATCTACGAGTCATGATCAATGTACCTATGAAGTTTCATGATCCTAGGCGTATTAGCTTTCTTGAGTTATCATCCAGAAACCATTTTACTATTTCGGGTCACCGTGACCTTTATCTTTGACCTAGTGACCTAAAAATCAATAGGGGTTATCTGCGAGTCATGACCAATGTACCTATGAAGTTTCATGATCCTAGGCATAAGCGTTCTTGAGTTAACATCCAGAAACCATTTTAAAATTTGGGTCACCGTGACCTTGACCTTTGACCTAGTGACCTGAAAATCAATAGGGGTCATCTGCGAGTCATGATCAATGTACCTATGAAGTTTCATGATCCTAGGCATAAGCGTTTGTGAGTTAACATCCGGAAACCATTTTAAAATTTGGGTCACCGTGACCTTGACCTTTGACCAAGTGACCTGAAAATCAATAGGGGGTCATCTGCGAGTCATGAACAAATTTGGTAGATGACTATTAGATATCACTACATACCAAATTTAGTAGCCCTAGGCTCTATAATTATGAACAAGAAGATTTTTAAAGTTTGCACAAAATAGGCCTTATTTAAGCAAATTTTCAACTTTTTGACCCCCCAGGGCAGGGTCAAATTTGACCCCAGGGACATAATTTGAAGAAACTTGGTAGAGGACTATAAGATGTCACTACATACCAAATTTGGTAGCCCTAGGCCCTATGGTTATGGACAAGAAAATTTCTAAAGTTTTCACAAAATAGACCTTATATAAGCACATTTTCAATTTTTTGACCCCCCGGGGCAGTGTCAAATTTGACCCCAGGAGCATAATTTGAAGATACTTGGTAGAGGACTATAAGATGTCACTACATACCAAATTTGGTAGCCCTAGGCCCTATGGTTATGGACAAGAAAATTTCTAAAGTGTTCACAAAATAGACCTTATATAAGCACATTTTCAATTTTTTGACCCCCCGGGGCAGGGTCAAATTTGACCCAGGGGCATTATTTGAAGAAACTTGGTAGAGGACTATAAGATGTCACTACATACCAAATTTGGTAGCCCTAGGCCCAATGGTTATGGACAAGAAGATTTTTAAAATTTCACAAAAAAGGCCTTATATAAGCAAATTTTCAATTTTTGACCCCCGGGGCAGGGTCAAATTTGACCCCAGAGGCATAATTTGAAGAGACTTGGTAGAGGACTATAAGATGTCACTACATACTAAATTTGGTAGCCTTCGGCCCAATGGTTATGGACGAGAAGATTTTTAAAGTTTTAACAAAATAGGCCTTATATAAGCAAATTTTCAATTTTTGACCCCCCAGTGCAGGGTCAAATTTGACCCCAGGAGCATAATTTGAACAAATTTGGAAGAGATTCACCCCAGGAACATTCCTAAGAAATTTCATCAGAATTGGACCAGTAGATTAGGAGAAGAAGATGTTTAAAGAAAAAGTTAACAATCGGACGGACGCACGGACACATGCACGATGGACACAGGACCATGACATAAGCCCCGCTGGCCTCTGGCCAGTGGAGCTAAAAAGAAGAAAAAACGTTCACCTTCACAGGGCTCGAATCACTGACCCCTAGAGTAATGGAAGCTTGAAGTAAAATGTTTCCCGACTTTACCACTCGACCATCTACGCTCGCGTCAAATGCGGAGGTATTTTTAGCTATATAAGTTATCCTCGTAGTTTCCCAAAGTATCGATTCGCGTCGAACGACGCTTTAATCTGTTGGACAGTCCCTTTAACTGAATAACAATTGTACTGCTCTACTTGAGTGAAACTTAATATATCAGATGCTTAAAAATGTAAAACAGCAGCTAAAGTAGGCCTTTTAACCGTTTGTTTAACCGATTGTGTTTCTTTTGATGATACCAGTTTTACCACATTGGTCTTCAAAAAGTAAACAAACAAAAGTACAATCCATGATGCCAAACAAAGAACAATTAAAAAGTAAACAGCATAATTACCTCCCCTTAATACGTTTCGGTTTCAACGTTTGTACACATTTTTACGATATACCACCACCCCGATTGATAAGAATCCTAAAATTCACCAATTTAGATATTTTAAATGTCCGCAATGGATGAGCCGCTAACAACGACCTCGTGGAATGCAGATTTCCTTGTCCTTAGTGTTTCCTCAAAAAATCGAATGTTTTCCTGACCATTCAACGAAGTTCCTATTTACCTGAACTTGACCACGTTATTAATGAAGTTCTCGTTTTCCCTCGTCGCCAATGAGTTAACAACTCAAGTTGTAAATTAATAATACACTATATAATTCGGTTTAAAATACAACTACAATTTAAAGATGTGTTTCCTTAGTGTCCTTGTGGTCATCCGCGAATCTATCGAGATCACTTTCAGTTCCGTCTAGATCCCTTCTCGGCCCGCCAAGTATCGTTTAACATCGTATCAAAACAATATATTATCAAAGTCTGATTATATTCAAGTGAAAACATTGACTTTTAGAAAATGGAGGTTTTCAAAACGAAAGTGCATACATTTTAAACAACCGATTAAAATATACGTTTATCACAAGGACTTTCCACGTTTATCCTTCCAACAACTTACATGAATAAAACATAAAAAAACACATTACATCTCCAGATCGTGATTATTAAAAATATGCATTTTAAACGAATTTTACTAAATATGACCAATTAACTGTGTGTACATTTCGCAATGCGGAAGTATTGAATATCAAAGGTAGACAATTTTAGAGTGTTCAACTCCTCGCAGCGTTTACCTCCCCTATTTTGCTAAAGGTTACAATATACTAAATAAGTTTGGAGTGCTAAACTCTCTAAAAACATGAACACCATTTATTAGCAGACACACTTCTCTGTAGGGGCACTTGCCATGCCTTTATTTGAGAATGTTTCTGTGTGCATGTAGTAGGGAAAACATTGTTGTTTAGTAGGAAATCACTCATTTACTTCAAGGTTGAAGACTTCATGAGACTTTGACAGATGGCCTGGAACCATCCTCAACTGCAGAGAAGCCGGTAAATAGATGGCCGTAAAACAGTGACCGCTCATTCGTTTCGAGTTCTTTCTTGCATAACGCATGACCTATCTTTTTTATTGTATAAATCAATTCGGCTTGGAGTGCTCTATAAGAAAAGTTATGGGTATGAGGGTCTCTATGCGCAAAAATTTGACATTATTTTGTATTAAAGTTATTATTTTCACATTGAATTTGTGTAAGAAATCTTTTGGTATATTGTGACCTAAAGACCTTTCACTCGCATTTAATAGTAGATTTGTGTTCGCAGTTAAGTCCCACAGGTAATTAGCATGTGGCTATGATATTAATTAGTATTATATATATATATATATATATATATATATATATATATATATATATACAGTAGAATTGCAATAACTCGAGCTGGAGATTTCTCGAAAACTGGCGATTACTCGAGCATTAAAGAAAGTCCCTAGCATTTTCCTTTAAGGTTCATGTAGAGGCTTCAATTTGAAAAATGTGGGACCCCTAGCATTGAACTCAAATTTGACTAAAGGAAGAGTGCCACATTGCAAATGTATACATATAAGCTTTAAAGGATGTTTTTCCTTCAAACTGCTACCAATTTTGTACATCAACGTATCATAACATCCACAAAATCAATCAAAATACAAAGCGATTTTAACAATAAAATATACATTATTTTCAAAAATCTTAATCATGTTTATTCCACGTATTTCGGCGGAAAATTATATAACTAGTGATTAATATCGACATTGACGAGGGCAAGTTACGCTTAAATAGTAAAAAAAGTTTACATATCTAGAAACATCAAAACTCGAACACATGTCATTTCATCACCATGGGGGCAGCCATTTTTAAATTAATAAAATAGAAAGAAACATGCTAAAAACTCACTCATCGCCTAATTGACCTTCCAAACGGTTGACGATGACAAATGCATTGAATTGTAATCTTTCCGTTGATGTTTGCAAACTGCACGATCAGACCTCATAAACACTCAAAAGAATAACTATGTAAGAAGCATTTCACCAATGTTTACAATCGTTGTCGAATCACATTACTTATATTATTGCGCATAAAATAGTACGCTTACAGACTGACAGAAAGATCGATACGTAACTCCGTTCAATTCATCACTGTATACTATTATAATGATCATATATAATAATACATCGCTTTAACAATCTAAAAGTAGAAATAATTCTTTTAAACGGAGTTTTTAATAATGAATGTGAAAACAACGGAAGTTGGATGGATATTCTGTGAGATGCACTTCGGCTCCAGAAAAACAATACAAATAAACTAAAAAAGACGTGCGGGGGACAATTTTCAGCTGGAAAATATTTGAAATAGGGTAAGAGATGATATCTCAAAGTGGTCATTCCTGTTATTAAGTGCGATCTCTTGCTGATTAATGTTAATAGTTGCTTTACTAGTTGCCACTCAACTGTCAAAATAAGATATGTGTTTTTTTTCAGGTATGTGTATACACATACCCGGTTTTCTCACCACTGCACGTGGTTTCGACCGATTTGTTTTGCACGTTTTTCTACGGAGCACAGCGATGGCCACGCTTTCAAAATGGGTAGAAGGAATCGAAATATAAAATCAATCGGTTTGCCAATTTCTTTATATTCCTTTACAATTGTATATGTCGTCTGCAATCTATTTCAATTTGAGATGGTTTAAAATTTGCAATTTGGTTGAGAGGTAAATAACAAAATTGTTAAGCCTTTGAAATAGAATTGTGACTCTTATTATTCACCATACCTGGATTTTTAAAAAGTAGTTACGTTTTAGTTATTTTTAGAACTTTGTTTAGGAAATTTATCCAAAAAAGGCAGTTGAATAAAAACTCATTTGTTGTTTTATGACAATAATTTTCTGTGAAATGTTGCTAACTTGACCTTGTATATCTATATAGCTTTGTATTTATTCAACTGAAGGTAGTGCATATCCCTCCTAACTTTAGATTGAGATTTTGTAAATTAGTGTAAAAATGTATTGGTTTTAAACCAAAATATGAATACAGCACACAAATATTGAATGTCAAAAATGTGTTTATGTTATTCTATCCGTCTTAAGCTTTAAAATGATATATAGTTTGACCATATTGTACCACATTGAATGAAGAAAAACCAATGCGAAGTTTTACTGAACTTTATCCCCCCATGAACCTTAATGTCTATATAAAAATACCCGCGATAACTCAAACATGCGATTTTCGATTACTCGAGGTAATCGAAAATCTGGCAATTATTCGAGGACGCTTTCTCGTCTGGTCGGTGCTAAAAATATTCGAGTTGTGAAAACAGCGCAATCAAGCAGACAAAAGACGCTCGATTAGGTGTGAAGTTAGTTGCAGTTTGAGAAACACTGCAAATTGTCATCCTTTGAGAAGCAGATCAAAGCTACACAGTTTTAATGATAATTGAATAATTACCAGCAATCGATAATTATCGCGAAACGTCTTCCGCCATCAGTTCGGGAAGCTAATGGGTTGCGACAATTTTCATTCCTTGACTTTGCGCAACACAAGTCTGACTAATGTACATAAAATGCAAAATGTGTAGTGATTATGTTGTTTTTAGTGTGTGTTTTTTCATGCGCATGTACGTACCTTGAGTGTTTTTTTTTTAAATAATTATGCTACATGTACAGTGAATATTGATCAGATATTTTTGATTATATATATATGTTTTGTGTGTATGTTGGAATAATTAAATGAATTTACGATCATCTTAATTGTTTTGTTTATTATACTGTAACCTTAAGCGATTTTAACAAAGCCTTTTCTTTCTCTAGCACCGTCTTAAATGTAAATAAAGCGTTTGCGGTCAGAATTTAGCATTATCAACCGAGACAGTGAAACAAATAATACCATGGATTACTCGAAACCTGCGATTACTATATATATATATGTATATATATATATATATATATATATATATATATTTGATAGTGCAATTTTTTTCTTTTCAAATACGTTGATTTTTCGTTATAATACGATTATTTATCATTCAAAACGATGTTTTCACTAATTAATATCATAGTCACACGCTAGCCACCTGTGGCTTCCTAGTGACAAAATTGCATGATAAATGTTATTAATTGAACTTCATTTATTTACATATACAAGTTCAAGCAGTTTTATCTGAATTGAAGGTTTAAACTTTCCCCGAAATTTGCTTTATTGATTATCTTTCATACATACTATAAATGGCTGTGTTTTTAAAAGGGGCCTTTTCTCGTTTTGGTAAATTGAAAAAATCAAAAAAAGTTTCAGATTCGCAAGTTTTAGTTTTAGTTTAATATTTGTGATGAAACAGTAATACTGAATATTAACAATTACATGGAAAGTGTATACAGCAACGCAATATCTATTAAATACTATGCTATCAACGCTTAACTCTGTGATTGTAACTTTCACAGAGCTTTACGTCATTTGTGAACATGTACAAACATTCGGTTACGCGTTTTTGTTTTACATTGTTTAACAACATTTGATTTTTTAAACGCCTGCGTACAAGAAAATATCATTCTTGATGCGAAATAAATATGAAAATGTGCTTTAACATAAGGTTTATGTCATAAGGTAAATATTTAACTCTTGAAACGGCACTGGTTCGATAATCCGAAAGATTCGTTAATCCGGAAATTTCTGCCAGAACGGACCTGTCCGGATAAACGCGGGGTCACTGTATATGCATTAAACATAAAATAGTCCCCATTTTCATAACTGGTAAGCATATCAATCCCACATTCCGCGAATGGTGTTTATGCAAAAAGCACACTAGGCATGTTACAAAGTTCATTAGTCTTTTAAAATTTTAGGACAAAAATCAATTCATAAATGTTTGGTTTCAGGTTTCATTGTGATATCCTTCAAATAACTCTAACTGTCATGGCAGATTGGCAAGAGTCGCGTTCTGAAAAAAACTGGGCGTAATGCATCTGCGTAAAGTGTCGTCCAAGATTAGCCTGTGCGGACTGTGCAGTCCGCACATGCTAATCAGGGACGACACTTTCCGCTTGTATAGATTTTTAGTTTCAAGGAAGTCCCTCCCTACCGAAAATCTTGTTTAGGCGGAAAGTGTCGTCCGTTGTTAAGTTTAGAGCGAGGTCCGTTGTTTGAGGCCACCACAAAGCATTGGGCACATGGCCTGACAATGCAGCGGTACGACCGAAGCTCTCAATGAATAAATAACAATAACACTACATTTATTTTTTCTTAGTCTGTCTTCCTGGTTACTAATAATAAAAAACTTATCGAGTTGTCTAAAATATATAGAGTACACATACAAGAGACTTAAGCCACGTAATGGATTTTGGCTTTAATGATTCCAACTTACTAGTATGTCTCTCTATCTGGTTTAGTTCAAAAGATGATGGGATTATTGAATAAGTTAGTGTGATGGAATATTCTTACGTTATTCACGTGACATTAAGTAACAATAACGAACGGAGTGAAGTGATACGGTAACATTTCCTTGATTTTATTGGCTCGACACTTTTTATGATTTTAAACTCCATGTCTACCAACTACTTAGACTGTATGCACATTTTATTTGTGTCCAATGGTGTCGCGCGTTCTGAGAAAACTGGGCATAATGCATGTGCCTAAATGGACTTTTTGCTAAGAAGATACTTCATTTTAACGAAAAATGCCATAACAGCGGAAAGTGTCGTCCTTGATAAGCCTGTGCGAACTACACAGGCTAATCGGGGACGACACTTTACGCACATGCATTATGCCCAGTTTTCTCAGAACACGACACAATGTCTCCAACGTCCTTTTTCACGTTCACACAACCGCTTGAAATCAATCGTTCTGTTTACCTATTTACGGTTTTTCTGCAATAAATATAGAGATTGAGCCGGACAAATATTGCTGAGGGGTAGGGGAAAAAGAAGGAGGACTCCTTTCCGGAAATTCCTCCGGTGGCAACTTGAAGGTGAATTAATTGGTCTTTTTTCATGTAATTACTCATATTCAATCATCTTTTCCTCATAAAGTTCATGAGGTGTGTTCTTTTGAAAATAAGTGTGCATGTTTATATGTAACTATAGAAAATGGTCAAGCCGATTCAACCTATTTAGTTCTGTTAAAAGGATATGTAATACAAATGGAGGGGGGAGCTGTCGTTCCGCTTTAGCTAAACCCCTAAAAAATATAGAGCGCTAATTGAAATATGAACAGCAGTTCCATGTGTCGTATAAAACCAATTATGGTGAAATACATGTGATTGAGTTTTACTGTTTTTACCCTTAAACGAATGTAGCTACACTATTTGATGTACACTATTTATTGACAAAACACACCCGATTCCTTAAGTAACATGTCTGTGCTTGCAATAAAACAGTTGTTTCGTCACTTAAACATCGACAGACTTTCTGTCAACTACGTACACATTTAATTACTCGTGTAATGAGTAACGAAGCTAGTGTTAGAACGAGAAAAATCATCACGTAAAATATTGCTCTAATGTTGTCTCTATATTAACTATTTCACTGCTCGATACCTTACATCAACGATCAACGACATTCTTGTATATTAAGCATATATACGTACATTGTTAGGTTCTATTCTCTAGGACCAACAAAAGCCAACGATTTTGTTTAAACTCCTGTCATAAGCTATAAGAGTAAGAACTTTTGATGTATTCCAAACGCAAATAACAACGTACACTGATATGATTCCAGTGTTATTATTAATACTACTACTACTATTATTATAATAATAATAATAATACTTATTATTATTATTATTATTATAATTATTGTTTTTATTATTATATTAGTATTGCTATTATTATTGCTATTATTATTGTTATTATTATTATTATTATTATTATTATTATTATTATTAAAATTAATTAATTAATTAATTTATTTATTTATTTATTTACTTATTTATTTATTTATTTATTTATTTATTTATTTATTTATTTATTTATTTATTTATTTATTTATTTATTTATTTATGTATTTATTTATTATTTATTTATTTCTTTTTCTTTTTTTTATTACGATTTTTTTTAAGTATTATTATTTATTATTTTGAACCCTTCATACCATTTTAATAACTTAAATATATAATTTCTCGTAACCCAACATCACATTAACAATCTTACACATAACGCCTCGGTACGCCTGTCACGCTATGTTGGAGACAAAGCTGCAGTGTGTTTTATTGCGCATTCTGACAGGCGAGAGATTGATAGTTGTATGCAACGTTTAAATTTGACGTGACGTTAGTGGCCCGTCCGTTAAACTCGTGTTGTGTTCGTTTATGAGGCTTTATATCGCCGTATATCAATTAGATGTGTACGTTGAAAAAGATGAGACATTTGCATGTTTTATTTGTGATAAATAATACTTACACGTCTTATTAACCCTTTGCATGCTGGGAAATTTGTCGTCTGCTAAAATATTGTCTGCTGAATGTTTAAAATTAGCATTTTCTTCGATTTTTTTCAAAGAATACTATCAGAATAGCAAACAGTTTTGATCCTGATGAGACGCCACGTTCTGTGGCGTCTCATCTGGTTCCAAACTGTTTGCAAAGATCTTTAAAATTCGGTTCGAGCGCTGAAAGGGTTAAGATACAACAATCAGTTGGAATGTTTTAATTAACCACCGGAACACGTAAGTGCCTTATGGGAAAGTCTTAGTGATTCTTTGGAACGTCTTCGTGACCCGTGGGAACGATGATCCTAAATCGTGGGAATGTCTTAGTGACTCGCGGGACGAAAAACTAACGCCTAGTTGTGAATAAACACGTCGTGAAAACGGCATATGTTAATCGTGGTTATGAAATGACAAGCATATTCCCCACACAGCCCGCTATTCACATTCTGAGTTTAATCAATCTAGCTTAAATACTTTTTAGTTATCGCAGGATACCAATAATTGTAGTGTTCCTTTATTTTTGTTATCATAGCATCCAACATTTTATTCGACCGAAATTCTGCATTAACGTACACAATCCCTATATGACCCTTAATCCATATACAGTGTGTTATCAACATTTCCTAAGTACCTTTTGAGTCTTTGCATAATCCAGATTCGTACGGACAGCCGGATATCAGGGTTTAAACCTAGAGTGCCCTCTTCGGAAACCGGTACTGGACCTTAAATGACTTATATTAGGGAGAATTGAGTCGTGTTCTGAGAAATGGGCGTTATGCATGTGCGTAATGTGACGTCCCAGGTAAGCCTTCGCAATCCGCACGAGCTAATCAGGGACGACACTTTCCGCTTTTATAACATTTTTCGTTAAAATGAACTCTCTTCTTATCAAAAATCTAGTTTAGGCGGAGAGTGTCGTCCCTGATATGCCAGTGCGGACTACACAGACTAATCTGGGACGACACTTTACGCACATGTAATATGCCCAGTTTTCTCAGAACGCGACTCAATTACGTTGAGTGTTTTTCGGCGTAGCTGTCTTAGCCAGCTTTTCACCTTACCTGACCTTTGTAAGTGACCAATAAAATTCAAATTCAATTTCCCGCGGCTAGATACGAATGAATACACTTCATTCATTCCGTTGGCTTATTTGAGCATAAGCCCCCAGACCATTGGAAACATGACCGCGTCTTTGTGGTGTAGCGTGTAACAATGTTTTATTGCGTGTTCAGCATGAAACAATTTTATCTCTAATGAAAAGGCTTGATGGATAGAACAGTTTTACACACAACTCTTGACATCAATACAGTTTTGTGTGCGCCTTTATATTCAGAGCATTGTCAGCGCAAGAGCGATTGTACTTAAAGTCCATGTTCTCATATTGAGTAATAACTACCAAATTGCTGCCTGTGTACTAGTATATTTTAGTTCATAAACATATCGTTTTCCCTATTCGGATATTCGTTTCGGCCTAACCAATTTTAATTATTTTCGAAATTTAACATTATGCATGTAAAGTATAAACTTTTAAACAAGCTGTCGTTCCAGCAGTGGTATCGTGACCTTACTTTAATGCATTGCTTCCAACCCTCAAGGTATCACGGTCAGTTCGCGGTCAGTAAACGGATCGTTTTATAATATAGGCGGCATCGCGTTAAATACGTGAATTGGAATTGTATTTAGACCAGAAATATGTTAAATGAAGATATTCAGCGATATAAATGTGGCAGGTCAATCAAAGATTCTTAATGTGTTTTCAAAAATACCATGATAAATATTATTTTTGATTAATTAAACAAGCATTATTCCAGCATTTTGACCAATTTGTTTAGCATGAGCGCGTTGATTTCCGATACTGTTAATGATCGAATCAAATAGCAATGCCCGGCACACCACTAAAACAGGTTTGTTCGAAGAACGCGCGTATAAATATTCAAAATATGTACGGATACTTCGAGTGTTGCCGGTTGACTTGTTTGTTTTTATTTCACTGCCATTCTTCTTTTTTTCTGTTTTATATCTATAGATATATGATAAGCAATATGTAATAATGTAAAATAGGCTGAAAAACTCCGCGTAACACGCCGTTCTAAGCTCAGAACTGCATGGAAAAAGACATTCGCTATCTTTGAGCTCATTCATTAAAATCTTTACCTTTTACAAACTCCATCCACAATCAATGCCGTACATATTTTTATAGATATTTTTTGTTCAATCTGCGCGTATTTTGAGCGTTTGATCATGCAGTAACTACGAGCAAGTTCCTACGACGAGAACTTGTAATTGAAGCGTGGTAAACGTTACTTACTCATATGAACGAGTAAAGAAGTCGTGGCTACGACTTTACTAAAATCATGTAACATCTGTGCAGCCGTACGTACATATATGAGCAATATTTAATATTGCAGTAGTCAACATACACGTTTTCCTGGGCAATCGTAGCTGATTTGTAACATCTTTATTTAATATAAGATGATGATGATGATGATGCTGCTGCTGATGATGATAAGTGTAAACGGTAAATAAAACCGCCAAGAGTGTTTCTCTGTCTCTTTGTTACATGGCATCAATATCTGCAGCCAAATCTACCCCTTGGTCGCGATATCAGATGGTTCGGCTCTAACCGTTAACCCAGCGGGTAAAACTGCCGATGTTGCCAAACATTTCATTAGCGATAGGCCGGATACAGCCGATAAGCCATAGTTACGTAAGATAACAACTTTCGAGGAATATCGTGATTTCGCTCGAACCCTAGTGCTTATTTCTTATGTAAATATCGTTACTGAATATTTGATCTTTACACAGTTGGTACCTGAACACGATGCAATTTTATTGTTGTGTCAGGCCTATGAGGTATTTTGAAATAAATGTTAGTTTTGCTTAATTAGCTTTACTTCTACAGGTTTATTAAATTTTCTTATACGGACATAATTGTGCATTTTCCAGTCCACCTATAGCTGTCATTCATTAGAGTCGCGTTCTGAGAAAACTGGGCATAATGCATGTGCGTAAAGTGTCGTCACAGATTATCCTGTGCAGTTCGCACAGGCTAATCAGGGACGACACTGTACGCCTACATTGAATTTTTGCTAAGAAGAAACTTCATTTAAACGAAAAATGTCATAAAAGCGGAAAGTGTCGCTGGGACGACACATTACGCACATGCATCATGCCCAGTTTTCTCACATTCCGTAGTTATTAATCAACCGTTTTTATAAACAACAACTAAGATTGATATCAGTACATTTATGCCTTGTGACACTCTCCCATCCTTCTAAATTGGATCAATTTATTTCCAAAATTAGGGATGTCTAGTATATTTATTTCTCTATTTAGAATATTTCTTACAGAAATTCCTTTCAGCAAACAGCGCAGACCCTGATGAGACGCCGCATCATGCAGCGTCCCATCTGGGTCTACGCTGTTTGCCAACGCCTTTTTCTAGACGCTAGGCATAAATGGGCTAATTTTGCTAAAACGCACTCTAGTACAATGCTGTTACTTCATAATAACAAATAAGCTATCATCATTCACCAACAAAACGTGCGTCAGAAACAATACAATCTTTTGACAGGTAAGTTTTCTGTCCAGACAGACGGGCCTTCGCAAATGAACGGCAGAGTCAAGGCTATTTTTAGCAACTCGTTTATGAATGTTCGGCGATTCACATGAGCTTTGAAACAGGATAGCCCCGATATAACAGCCTACCGGTTCAAGGAATGAGTTGAGTGTGTGCCGATATTGTGTTGAATGCCTGTTCGTGTGTGTTGTTGGTGTACTCGTGACGGATTATTTATTAATGCAGATAATTCAGTGTTTTGGGAGAAGTATTTATTTCTTGGGTGAGTAGCAAAATGGTGTTTTTGCTAACAAATGTTCAAAAGCATGTATAGGAATTCGAAGCAGTGGGTCGGCGTACACTAGAGCGTTACCGCAGTGCAGTGACCTTTGTATAGGTCAATGCGTAGTCAAAATAAATTGCCGTCTGCTGTACTCTTGAAGCGCATTTGTTAGATTTATACTGAAAGCGAATAACTTCATTTAGTAGCAACTGGTGATTAACAGAGAAAGGAGGTGAAAGTTGCAAAGAAATGCACTGGAAATAGCGCATCCGTCATGTACCTGAGTCGGGACCGGTTAAATGAGAATCATATTAAAATATGAATGTAACTAACTGTTATATTATCACGAAGTACACGCATGGATATCCGCCCATTCGCTTCTGAAGCGATGTTTAGAATATCCCATCGCTCAGAACAGTAAAAAAATTTTGATTGATCGAAACAATTATCAAACATCAATGAATTAACCTTAAACCAAAATGTTAGTTAAACTTTTTAAAAAACGCCAATCGAATCAATTTACGATTTGCAAATCGAGTTTACCTGTGGTTTTAAGTAAAGTATATTGTTTAATGGGATCTGATTAGTATACATGTACTAGCAAAATCAGTTTGGCTTACTAAGACTGTGTCTCACATTCGTTCAACGTCATATTTATTTTACTTAAAGTTATACTAGCTAGTTTATTTAGTGCATGAATTGAGTTTGTTAAGTTATGCATTAAAACAGTGTACATATAGCAAACATATTGCAAACACCATGTATTATATTCTGAACAATTGTGTACGCACTTTGCAATACTACACATGTAAAATACTCGATAAAGTATGGATATGATGTTTCAATCAAAAGGCTCATCGTGATAACGACGGGCATGATTCATACCATATCAGATTCTAATACCAACCATCGCTACAAATATTTCCACATAGTATCACACATTCAATGGCACTTGAGTATTGATGATTGCTTTACCATAGAACTAAATTCTTTCATCATAACGGGTGAGTTAAGAAGACGGCTTTTTATACAGTCAGGAAATGAAATAAGAAATATATCGAATTTAAGAAAAGAACATCTATCTTTTCAGATCATATTATGCACTTGTCGATAGTTATGTTATTATAAATGAACCGTGCTCTGTGCAAAAGGGGTTTAATGCATGTGCGTACCGTGTCGTCCCAGATTAGCCTGTGCTGTCCGCACAAGCTTATCAGGGACGACACTTTCCGAAAAAACTTGATTTTTGCTAAAAAGAGAGTTTCTTGAAACGAAAAATACCATAAAAGCGGAAAGTGTCGTCCCTGATTAGCCTGTCTTACAGGCCTGCCTTACATGCTAATCTGGGACGACACTTTACGCATATGCACTAAACCCCCTTTTCACAGAGCACGGCTCATATATTAACAAGAATTGCGTGGCAAAGGATCAACAGTTTTTATTTATTTAGCATGTTAACAATATTTTCACGACTCAAAACTTCCGGTGGTTCATGAAATAGGCATTCAGCGAGTTGCTGTATCAATGTTATACAACCTGTAAAAAGTGTGACGGAAAGCATAATTTCTCTAAGATGTGTCAACAGATATGATGATAAGGATTATTATAGTATTTTATGTCAATAATAGCGAGCAAAACAACGCCCTAAATGCCTGTGATCGTTTATGACCCGAACACAATCGAGATGAATGAAACATAAATATATAATTACTCAAGTATTTGTACTCGTTAACCTGTTTTACGTTGAGGAATTGTAAAACAATTTTACCGCTACGAGCTAGCTGTGCTATATTGTTGCGTGATTTTTTTTTTTAACTGTCATTCGATATCAAGGTAATTTAAGCACTATAAAAAGTCAAGTTGATATTTTGTTATACATCTGAATGTGATGATTGACATTTTATTATAAAGATGACAGTTATATTAAACATAATTTTTTAAATATTTTTTTAAGATATTACTTTGTGTGAGAGGTTTAGACGTATTTTTAAAATGCGTTTTTCCTAGATAGTTGATGACAAGTTACTGAATCAGTTGTCACGCTTACCAATTAGTCCGTCTTCCATTTTTTTACCATTTGACATTCCCATACTAGTGATTCAACTCGTCAGACCTAATCGTTTGTTTGTTTAGTCGGATTTCTCGCCGTTTACAACAATATTTACGTCATAACAGATCAGTGGTCAGTTTATCAGATCACACGTTTTTGTGGTTGGCTTGTTTACCTTTACTAAGTCAGAGGAGTTAAAGCGAGATTATACGATTTTTAATATGTGTTAAATTGTAATATATTGATAAATTACGTTACAATAACACAAAATAGGCAAGAAAAATTATACATTGAAGACGAATTTCATAAAAAATGCAGCAAAGACAAATAACCGCCCCGAGACGTTTGTGACGAAGATATTTCGTACATATTTTCCTACAACAACCGAAGCATTCGTCTTTTTAGTTAGTGTTCGTGTGTCGTTATTTTTCGCCGTTGTATACCCTTTATTACTTTTGTTTATTTTTTAAATGACGCTCACTTTCCAGCCATATTAGTAAAAAGGTGACAAGCGTTTATTTCGTATTTAAATTCGCTTTATATCTCGACTTCACTCCCCGCAAAGTTTCTTAGTGGAGCCCTAATTGAGCTTAGGGCCCGATTGGTCATTGTCGGCTCGGATACTACTAACATGTACCCCGGGTACTCTTAAGTATACTTACATGTATCCTGTGTACGGTCAATATACTAAAACGTACCCGGCAAATTTAACGCTAAATCGGTCGTTGTCGGCTTTTTTTTAAATAAATTATATTCACATTTATCTAAATTGTCTGTAAAATGGCCTCTATGTTGTCGAAACTCATACTCAAAAAGTATGTTGGATGCAGTTTTGTTAAAGAGAAGTTTTTGTAAGATAATCGGTAGCGCGTTTTACGACATCTGATTTTGGGCGGGAATACAACTCATGTACAGTCTAAAATCGACCGGGTACTATTAAGTATATTTACCGGGGGTACATGTAAGTATACTTATGAGTACCCGGGGTACATGTAAGTAGTACCCGAGCCGACAATGACCAATCGAGCCTAATAAGGTCATCCCGATAAGAAATTTCTAAGCGAGTAAAGTCGAGATATTGAGCAATTATTACTATGAAATAAAAGCCAGTAACTTTCTTCCTAATATGGCTGGAAAGTGATAGGAATTAAAAAAATACAAGTGATAAAGGGTTTACAACGACGAAAAATACCTGCCTCGACATGGACGTCGCCATCTTGTTTGTCACGTGATTACCCCTCTGTAAGTGCGCATACTGAAACTAATGGACATCTGCCCTACGTGAATCAGAGGTTGGGAAAGGATTATCCTAGAAAGGATCTCTTGATTAAAACCCACACATTTTACGTGGCATGACCGAGGATCGAACCCGCGGTCATTGTGTTTGTAGTCAAGCCCTCTACCAGCTGAGCAACCTTATCGAAAGATTAGCATAGGAAGTACCTTTTTTGAACAGTGATGTATAGAACATGAAGTTTTGAAGTTTACCAGTTTATTGGTGTTTTAATCACCATAATTATCAGCATCAATTGTATAATTACCATCACAACCATCATCTCCTGTGCTACCGCCACAATCTTCGTCATCATAAAAATCAGACTTCGACATCGTAAAAAATTATATTTATTTAAGCAATAGTATTATAAGAAGTAGAAGTATAAGCACTAGTAGAAGTAGCTGTAGCAGCAGCAGCAGTAGAAGTACTAGAAGCAGAAGCAGCAGTAGTACAAGTAGTAATAGCAGTCGCAGAAGTAGTCGCAGCATCAGCAGTAGCTGTAGTTATTGTAATATATGCGACTACAGCAGCACTTGATTTAGTGTCATACGCGAAGTATGCACTGCGTGTTTGTACTTATTTCGAAGTTTATGAGGTCCTTTCCGAGCCAGAGGCTACATTATGTGTGGGCCTGGGGTGTGCCCGAGCACTCCTACCGAATTAACTTATTAGACTCACGAAAGTTGGGGCGACTTTGAAATCAAGCTGCAATTTCCAGCTATGTTGGTGCTTGTTGGTACTGAATTTTTTTTTAATTTTGATGTGATCTTGGGTTGTGCGGAAAACCGGAGTACCCGGAGAAAACCGCACCTGTCCGGTATGGTGACCACTAACCAATCTCACATGCTGCCTAGTATGGTATGCACTGCAATAATAATCAATCTCCTCATTAAGAGGAAATTTTGCGTCCGATGTCGCGATTGGTCAGTGTGTTTTCATTGGTCAATCTCGGCTGTCATCTTAGACATGTTAGACAGGCTGTCATTGGCTGTCAGAGTAACGCATTCGTTATCGATAATACTGACCGCCGTATGTTTTATGTTGTCAGTTGACACGTTATTACATCAAAGGTGTCATAATTAAGACACGAAATATGACTCTATGAGTGTACATTTATAAGTGTTAGTACATTATTAATAGTGTGTTTATAAAACAACTATTGTTGATTTGCGTGTTTATGTGTGTGGCGGGATGTGTGTTACAAATAACATTTGAACATCATCTAACACATTTGTCACCTTGTCAGATCTATGAGAAGTATTAGTTATGCTCTTAAAACTTACAGTACGAGGCATTATTATTATTTTTACTATTTCCTATTGGTGCTTACATATAATAAGATTTACTCTGTTGTTTGTATAAAAACTGTTAAAAGCATGCGAAAAAACGATAATCCGATCAGTATTGTTTTTTGAATTCAATAGCAATTCACGACGACCTGCACACGTAAATGGTACACTATTTTGATCGATTCTTACAGGTACAGCAATCTTATAAATGCATCGTGAAATGTCGCACGGTAGGCGATCACATGTTCACGTCACCAAGATTGTCGTTTTGGTGGTGCTGCTCCTAGTCGCATTCCAATACCTCCTGAACGCCTTATTCTTGAAGCCACAGTCGTTCCTGGTTCTCCGCATCACGCACACGTCCGCGGAGACAGAGGTGAAATCGCCGTTGCCTTACAACCTGAACGCACGTAACATAACACCCGCAACGCTTGGTAACGTGACGCTAGAGAGATGCCCCGTTTTACCGCCATTATTGCGTACGTTGAATACTGTATTCTTATTTTAATCTTAAATAAAATTTAGCGGCTGTTTTTGTTTCGTTAGATGATTATATATTTTCAAGCAGAGGTGGTTATCACGTGACAAACAAGATGGCGACGCCCATGCTGAGACAGGTACTTTTCGCTGCTTATATCCTTCAATGTTTTTAATGCCGCTCACTTGCCGGTCATATCCCAAAGAAAGTGATTTGAGTTTATTTCGTATTAACCCATTTATGCCTAGTGGATTCTCCCATCCTTCTAAAGTGGATCAGGTTATTTCCATAATTAGGGATGTCTAGTATATTTATTTCTACATTAAGAATATTTCTTACAGAAATTTTCTTTAAGCAAACAGTGCAGACCCAGATGAGACGCCGCATCATGCGGCGTCTCATCTGGGTCTACGCTGTTTGCCAAGGCCTTTTTCTGGACGCTAGGCATAAATGGGTTAATGTTCGTTTTACAACTCCATTTTACTTGTAACGTAATTTCTGAGCTGGTCACAAAATTACAGCTCCCACTAAGAAAATCCGCAGCGAGTACAGTCGATAGCGAGTAAAAATACGAAATAAAAGCTTTAATTAAATCACTTTAACGCTGATATGACTTGAGAGGAAGCGGCATTTGTAAATTAAACACAAATAATAAATGGTATTAAACGGCAAAAATACCTGTCTCGGCATGGACGTCTTCATTTTGTTAGTCACGTGATTACCGTCTCCATTAAGGGTGATTAAAAGTTTGCAAGTACAAATATTTTTATATGACCACATTTTTGTTAAAGATCAATAATCTACCCAAACAACCAAATGCTTTCTGAAGCATTTAATCAACACTTTTTATTTGATCATTTCCCATTGTGCTTCACTTTTTTTATAGTGTAATTCTAAAGAATATCGCGTCATGACTTCGAAGTAATGATGTCACTTCACTTAAAAGCAGTGATTAGTATCGATTGATTTCTCCAAACTTTAAATAGATTTTACGTCTCTGCATCAGGAAAACTGGTATGCACACAACATAGATTTTATTCTAATTGTTTTTAAATGTTTCAAACAGTGAAAAACGTAGAAGTTGTAAGGAAGATAATTCCGCTTTCTTACTGGGTCTTTCAAGTTACCATTCCAAGCACAAGATGGTGTCCTAAAAAGGCAAGAGCTTCTAACATGGAGTTTATTAAATAGCATAAAATAAATGTCAGGGTGCAGAATCAACGGGGGTTCCTGCGTTTTACACACGGAATGGACAGAATGTAAACACACCGTTAAGAACTTGATTTTTGCAAATATAGCAAGTTATTGAAATACATTTGCAAAAATCTTTAGTGCATAAAAGAGAGTTTTTTCTTGAAGTACGTGCCGATATCTTAAGGCATTAGAATAAGTCCTTGAATACGTCTGAAATCGTTGACACAACTTCACGTCGCGTGAATCCTAGTCGTCTACAACACAGGTAGTGGGCGCGTGGCCAAGTCACTTTAACACTATCAATATGTCTTAAAACAACATTTTTCATCATTTTGACAAAAATAAAAATAAAAATGATATAATATATATATTATTGCCTTAATGGCGGTCAATTTTCGTAAACTACCCGGTATGTACCATTTTGCTGAGAAAAGTTGCCTCGTGTCAAAAAATGACCAAAAACGGCTACTTGCCAACATAAACTACAACAAAACACTTCTCGAACTCGTAGAAATGCTAGGTCGGCTCTGATCTGACCGAACGTTAAGTGCCGATTTTACAAGACTAAAACTATCGAAATACCCCAGCTACCGAACATAATCCGCATTAATACAATAAACAAATACGAGTTTATCAAGTTTTTTACATGATCCATTACAAATTTTCCTATGCATTATCAACTCTCTGAGTGATGACTTTTTCTCTCACAGATGGTCACGTGGAGGTAGACAAACGGGTTCCGTCATGGACGTCGCTGGAAGAGAAATTCCCGAGTCTCCTTAAGGGTGGTCACTCGCGGCCGCCAGGGTGCGTCGCGCGCCACAAGGTCGCGATTGTGATCCCGTTCCGGGACAGGGATATCCACCTTAAGATATTTCTCAACAACATTCACCCGTTCCTGCAGAAGCAGCAGCTAGACTATGCGATATTTGTCGTTGAAATGGTGTGTATTTATTTACGCGCATGTTTGATTTAACCCAATTATGCCAGTGGACTCTCCCATCATTCTATATTTGATCAATTTATTTCCAAAATTAGGGATGTCTAGTATATTTATTTCTATATTAAGAATATTTCTTACAGAAATTCCTTTCAGCAAACAGCGAAGACCCTGATGAGACGCCGCATCATGCGTCGTCTCATCTGCGTCTGCGCTGTTTGCCAATGCATTTTTTTCTTGACGCTAGGCATAAATGGGTTAAATAATGACATTGGTGATAAATATTATAAAAGAATTGTGGATTTAAATTGGAATCGTTCTGGCAAGGGCCGTTTGAATCGCTAATGCTCCCCCGCTATTTCCCATTGATGCTAATAACGGGTTCCCATTGATGCTAATAACGGGAATATTTTCCCTTACGTTTATTTTAAGAATCATTGCAGAAAATTGCATGAACATCATATTTTTATCTGTTAGGTAAATCTGCTTATGGTTTGTGAAAGTACACCTGCACACTTAGAAAAAAAGTAATCTGCTCTGATATCAAACTGTATTTAGTGAACTTCACATGACCCAAAACAACTTACTAATGTGATATATGGACACTGTGTCTTACACCGTTTTTCTCAACACACATTTTCTGGAAAACAAAACGATGATAAGTTGTTATCATCGTTTTGTTCTCCAGAAAATGTACTTCGAACTTTTACTGTACATGCCTTCTTATATCAGCCCTTTATAAAGTGCACAAAACATTTCGATATGAATGCATTCTAATATCCTATCAATGAAAACGAAATTTAGTAAACACGCCTCCTTATCTTGCCCCCAAATCTATTATGTGAACAGCACGCCCTCTTATCTCAGCTTCTATTCCAGGCTGTGAACGTCACTTTCAACCGAGCACTGCTGATGAACATTGGCTACCTAGAGGCATTAAAGGACTATGACTATCAGTGCTTCGTCTTTCACGATGTCGATCTCCTACCGGAAGACGATCGCAACCTGTACTCGTGTGAACAGAGTCCCCGTCATATGTCTGTAGCTGTAGACACCTTGAATTATAAGTAATTATTTTGGCCGTTGTGTTCTAGCTACGGCTTTTTGTATGGTTTCCGGTATATTGAAAATTTAATACATGCGTAAATGTTACACACTATGATCAGATATGGTTGTTGTGTTTAACTTAAATGATCAATTGGTGTCAATGCTAGAACTGGTTCTCTGTCAATATGGTAAGCACCAAATACTTCAAACAAGAATGATGTGCATGTTTACGTTACACAACATACACCTATTTTAAGTATAAAACGGATAATAACAGATGTGCACACAATTATTATGGTTTTTAATTTTTACCCTAACACTTGACACTACATATACTAAATATGGAAATATTTAACTTTCATTTGCACAGAGCTCTATAAAGATACTGTATATGGGTATCATTTTGGGGGTAGTGCACTATAATACATTGATAATACATCTCTGTGCCACAAAATTGTATTTTTATCACATGCCATACCCTGTTTCCCATGTAATGCAACCATTACATATTATTTTTATTACACACGTGTAATACAACATTTTAAAGCGTTTTCATTGGCTTTGTTTTCATTTATTGACCAATCGCATTTTGTTATTTTGCGGAAATATGACGTCACGAAATGTAAACAACATTCGGGATTTATCATTATGTTTGTGTAAATATTTATTTAACTTGCTCATTAAAAAGCATGTGATAAAAAAGATCTGACACGTTGTCATATCATACCATATTTTATTAAACTCGTCCAGGAAATTCGTTAGTAAGCTCGCTAAAGGCTCGCTTGCTAACACAATTCCTGAATTCGTTTAATAAAATATGGTACGATATGACAACTCGTGCCAGATCCTATATGTATTATGTAATCATACAGTTCGATTATTTGGTTATGAGGCTTCATATAGAGATAACGAGGGAACGTTAGTTGTTTATCCGACTATTGAACTTGTTAACTTCTGCTTTGTTTTAGAAAAATTGCAAGCATAAGGTAAGATAAGCATGTAATGTAAACTATACTGCAATTAGCATTGCTTTTTGCTTGGCAGACTTCCATATGCACAGCTGTTTGGCGGTGTAAGTGCCATTTCCCGAGAGCATTTCCAGGCCATTAATGGTTTTTCCAATCTCTACTTCGGATGGGGCGGGGAAGATGATGACATGTACAGAAGGTAGGTGACAATAATGTACTATTGCTTTCAGCCGCACCCTGGGAAAACAGGGCTTAATGCATGTGCGTAAAGTGTCGTCCCAGATTAGTCTGTGCAGTCCACAAAGGCTAATCAGGGACGACACTTTTCGCTTTTATGGTATTTTTGGTTTAAAGAAAGTCTCTTGATAGTGTAGTGTTTTCACCCGGTTAGCTATTCGTGGGTTTTAATGCAATTATCACAACCGCTAGCAAAGATAATATACAAGACTACTCACATAGACATCGACTGGAATCCACGTCTGGACGGCACCAATCGTCCTCGTCGTCTTCGAGGGAACTTGTCGGCTTCACGCGTCGGCTCGTCGGGTACACTCGTCGGCTCGTCGGGTGCACTCGTCGGCTCGTCGGGTACACTTGTCGGCTCGTCCACGTCACGAAATGGCACTATACATGTACTTCTGGGAATACACTTCCAGGCAAACACGTACTTAAACACACAGTCACCGGCTTACATACACAGTCACAGACTCACTTATATCTTCTGGGAATGGCCTTCCAGGTAAATACGTGTTGAACGCACATAAAATACAATATAATACAATACGCACAGGCTCACAGCTAGACACTGGCTTACATACACAGGCTAAACCCCCTGGAACTACTTACGTACTCAGGGTTACACGCACAGGTTCACAATTACAGGCTCACAGTTACCGACACACATATACAATACAATACCATAAAATACAATATAAACTATACGCAGGCTCACTATTTCACACACAATACTCACATAGGGACATAGGCACATAAACACATCTACTCACCTCAACGTCCCGTGCACAAGAGACCGTACAAACTCGTGCTGCCCAGCATGCACTATATCGATTTGTCGCTGGTTCCCAGTCACGAGGTATGTGCGCGTTTTGTAGGCCGGGCACTGGCACAACACTCCTCCCACTTTTCTCCTTTTGGGACGACGCCACACGGCGAAGGAATCGTACCGGAGCTACCGATGAAGTAATAGTGCCCCTCGCGTAAGCACCTTGACCTAACACCTCAAAGTCAGGTCTGCATGCCGGCCAGCTTTCGTCCGACCTCTCTGTCTGCGCAACGTCTGCAATATACAACAACTAAAGTTAATGCATCTCCATTAAACGTCAGTACCCATTGGCCTGTAATATAATTATTAAAACAATACACAAAAACAAATGTTTAATATCCAGCGACAGGTCATCCTGTATATATATATATAATTTAAACAAACCGGTCCGTACCAACAAAAATAACACACCATTGACTCAAGTGTCTCAATATGCCTCTAAACTCGAGTGTATTAGTATAAAAATCAATTCAGGTGCCTTATCAAAGCTTTTTGATTCAATATTCTAAAAAACAAGGTCAGGTTACTCCTGTCCTTTTCTTGTCTACACAATGAATGGACAGGAGCACCCACCTTACAATCCATTTTCACAAATTTTAACAAATAAAATAGCTTATCAAATAAAATCATAAAATATCATACAAATACATCCCCTCGCAGCCCAAATGAGAAGGCATACGCCCTCTGCATGTGACTGCATAATATAAATAAAAATCCTCTTGGTTATATTAAAATAAAAATCACAAGAAATTTAACTTTCTAAGGTAATAAAAATCCTCTTGGTTATATTATAATAAAAATCACAAGAAATGTAACTTTCTAAGGTACTACAAATGCGTTAAAATAATATCTAAGTGACAAAAAGGTTAAAAATATAAGAATAAAAATAATCTTATTTTTGTCCAAATAATACATATAATTGCTTTTAATTTTATATAGAGAACGTTCATTTTGCAACATAATCATTGACATTATATGGAGGAAAAGACAACTAAAATAAAACTATTGTACCCACTACATTCCTCCCACTTTCTCCTCTTGGGCCGCCGCCCTACGGTCGCACCCAAGGCAGAAGAGACAGAGACTCAAATGGGACCATGATCCCCCTCCTGCAGGCACAGGAGTGCATTCGCCTAGCAGGGTAAATACAGACCGCTGCATTCTAGAGGTCAGTGACCAATATGTTTCTTGCATAAGAAAATTTCCATCACATTAGTAAAATAAAAAAGAACATTCTTGTCGGCTATCGTCTGACAAGTACAGTCACTTATGTATTAGAATGTGGAGATCACACTGAGAAATAATGTACTTTACAAAAATAAAAACAAAATAAAGTGTACATGCACCTGGAAACACCTCCGGCCATTAACAAAAAATGAAATTGATGCATCATGACAGTTGCCGTCAAGCATGGTCACATAAAAAATTCAAAAGACCTGCAATACCACTTCCGGTCACAAACAGTATGGAGTGTGACAGTGGTCGTCCGACAGTTAGATAAAAAATAAGAAATGGAAGAAAGCACTTTCCCATAGATTCATGGAAAATAAAAGAACCCATCCCTGAGTGAGCAAAGCACTCTATATACAACATTATAAAAAACAAAGTACGGATTGCACAACAAATCTGGGACAACGCGTTACTCCCATGTATTAAACCCTCTTTTCACAGAACACTGTTCATATTAAGAATTTCTATTTTAAACAAAAATGGGGTAACACCGGAGGTCAGATAAAGTTTGCATGAAAACATCCTCGGAGTAGTAAAAAGAATCACAAAAATCAAGTGCAACTGCGATTGCAGTTCCGAGATACTCTCCTCCAGGGTATTAATCTCTGCGGCAATCTCTTACTATATTGCTGTTAGCATTAAGTGACAGCCATTTTCTCACAATCTTAGGTTAGGAAGGAAATCTAACAATTGCATATCCTCTGCCCACAATCTTGGGTTAGGAATTTTTATCCTTAGGTAGTTATATTCATATTATTATTATTTATCTATTTACTCGTACTATTCATTTATTATTATTATTATACTATTATTTACACTATTGAATCTTCTGATGCATTTATCTGCTAAACGTTATAGATGTTGAACTCTATTAAGGGAGGTAACTAAACTGACACACTGCGCTCAACAAAACACCAAAGATTAACCAAACACACCGGCTGGGACAGCTTTTAATACTATTACAATAAATGGATAAAGAATGAATCAGAAAACCTCTAGCAAAATCCACATTATCTTAATTGTTTCCGTATAGTTTGATTGTATGCTGATATCTATTTTTTTTAGCAGATGGCACAAATACAAATTTCTTCTTTACAGATGTTTTTATTTTTAATTTTGTTCTGTCTGCTATTCACACAACATTTCACAAACCATGCAACGTTTCACAAACAGTAAATTGCATCACATCGATTGTAAACCATTTACTTGTGCAATCACGAGGTCCATGGAAATTGTTTGTGAATAGCAGAGACAAAACAAGTTGCTTTTCCCTAGCTACCTTATGACTCCAAAATGACAAAAATCGTTTATATTGAAATACATGTAGTTTGTGTCTGTGCATTTTTTTTGTACAGTAAACATTTTTATTGGTAGTTCTTTAAGATGTATATGTTAAAGACCGGATATGCTGCTATTACCTTAGTTCAATTGATTGGATTTTCAGCATTTTTTAAAATAGTTTTGCATTTATATCTGTTTTCTGTAAGAGAAGTGCTAGGGAAAAGCAGGATACCAGGAAATACAATTTGGGACGACACTTTATGCCTATTCATTAAACCCCCATTTCGCAGAGCACTGCTCAGATTAATTTCAATTTTATAGTTCCAACAATATTGCAATAAAAGACGGGGCTTAAACTGAGACAATAGGACATATATATTCAAAACAATCTAATCAAATTAATCAAAATGTTTACGAGAACTATTACTTATATACACCGCGTACTCTATGTAATATTCATAACAACAGCTTTTACTACTACTACTACTACTACTACTACTACTTCTGCTACTACTACTACTACTACTACTACCACTACTACCACTACTACTACTACTACTACTACTACTACTACTACTACTACTACCACTACTACTACTGCTGCTGCTTTTAGTGTTACTACTAGAGATACTCCGCGTACACCGTAATACGTTATCAACACCGCGAATAGAATGTCACTGCAACTTTACTGTAATTTTTTTTTAATTGGGGGTCTTTTGTATTTTGCATTGTTTTCCTAGTTTTACTAACAATTAACCTCGCCATTTACAATTTTAGGCGGTTCTTATTTTGGAAGTTAGACGCTCTGGTGGTCGCCAACCTAATTTCCACCGCTGGGACCGCTCCCAGCGGCGAGAGCTAGAGGGTCGCCACCCTTTGGAACCACGCCTAACAAGTCTTCGAACACCACTTTCCCAGCTGTCATCTGGGGTAACTCGGCATCCGCATGCGCCGCCCTCACGGCGGTCACACGCGGAAACTTCTGTCGCCCGTCTGACAGGGACTGGCCTTCCGGTGGCCGGAGTAGTTTCAGCAGCTTTTCGTTGGGCTATTTTGGCCCCCACCTGGTCGGCCCTGTCGGTCGCCATGTTTTTAGCCGCCTCCGCAGACTGAACCGCAACGCGCTGCACGCGAAATTCACCATCGCACACAGGATCTCCATGGTCTCCTTCAGTGCTTATGTCGGTACACACACCAATGTGACCGACAACTTCGCGAACTGTTGGTAGCGCCAACGGCACCGCGTCATCGACGCCTTCGGTGAACTTGTCTTCTCTGCCGCCGACGCCGACAGTCTCACCGTTGCCTCCTTCAGTGCTTATGTCGGTACACACACCAATGTGACCGACAACTTCGCGAACTGTTGGTAGCGCCAACGGAACCGCGTCATCGACGCCTTCGGTGAACTTGTCTTCTCTGCCGCCGACGCCGACAGTCTCACCGTTGCCTCCTTCAGTGCTTATGTCGGTACACACACCAATGTGACCGACAACTTCGCGAACTGTTGGTAGCGCCAACGGAACCGCGTCATCGACGCCTTCGGTGAACTTGTCTTCTCTGCCGCCGACGCCGACAGTCTCACCGTTGCCTCCTTCAGTGCTTATGTCGGTACACACACCAATGTGACCGACAACTTCGCGAACTGTTGGTAGCGCCAACGGAACCGCGTCATCGACGCCTTCGGTGAACTTGTCTTCTCTGCCGCCGACGCCGACAGTCTCACCGTTGCCTCCTTTAGTGCTTATGTCGGTACACACACCAATGTGACCGACAACTTCGCGAACTGTTGGTAGCGCCAACGGAACCGCGTCATCGACGCCTTCGGTGAACTTGTCTTCTCTGCCGCCGACGCCGACAGTCTCACCGTTGCCTCCTTCAGTGCTTATGTCGGTACACACACCAATGTGACCGACAACTTCGCGAACTGTTGGTAGCGCCAACGGGACCGCGTCATCGACGCAGCCAATCTCATCGTTGTCTCCTTGAGTACTATCGTCGGTGAACACCCCAGTGTCACGGACGACTCTTTGTACTGTCGGCAGCACCAATGGAACTACATCACCGACGCACCCAGTCTCATCGTTGCCTCCTCGAGTACTATCGTCGGTGAACACCCCAATGTCACGGACGACTCTTTGTACTGTCGGCAGCACCAACGAAACTACATCACCGACGCGGCCAGTCTCATTGTTGCCTCCTACAGTGCTCTCGTCCATGCACACCCCAATGTCACGGACGACATCTTGCACTGTCGGCAGCGCACTGACGGCTTCTTCCAGCCACCTAACCTGGAGCTCCATCCAGCAAGCCGTAATCTCCACCCCCAAGTTGGACACCTGGGCGGCCAGCCCGGCATCTACCCCCCCCCCCGGGCCCCGCGGAGTCTACTCACCCAAACCACCATTAACCCAATCAAAACCAATACCCAACCAAAAATGGCAACCAGCCTACACAACCAAAACTAAATTCCCCAACAACCACCAATCAATAAAATCGCCATCGCCGCCCCCTCCACAAACAATCAACAAAAACTCTATATTAAACTGTTTCTGTCTTACTCTCCAAACAATTATGCAGTCTAGTCTTAATAAGACATCAGACCCAAGATCCCAAATCTTTACACGATACATGCACAGAAGTGTAAACACCGTCGCCAATAGAATTCTTGCCACTTAACATGTTATGTTACAAAAATATAATAATTTACAATATGTACAATTCTTGACAACGTCTGACATCTGTCAATCCATGAACCAATTCATGCCTGTGTATGCAACAGAGTTTGATCAGGAAATACATGTGGATGATTTATGGAATGACGTAACTTGGATTCACAAATATCAAACATTAGCACTAAATCTATTATAAATTCGTCAATAAATCTCCAAATAGACTGATCAGTAATATGATTTTTTAATGAATGTTTGGCTTATGTAGAAATGTCAACACGGTATCCGCACAACATTTAAAATCAAATAAACGTTGACAACAATATCCTTAACTCAACAACATGAGCAGAGGATGATGACAGATTTTCTTAAAATATGTGTTAACTGAACACAAATTTCATTTTTAACAGTTTCACTGTTATCTGTTATTAAAACAATTAAAATAGAAGGACTTTACAAAGAAGGGTCATTTTCAATTCACAACGGAACAAAAATTTCTTAATTTCTTTAAGTAGATTTAAAATATTATTAACAAAAGGTTATCTTCTGTTCAAATCATTTAGAAAAACAACTTTTTAACTAAACTATAACCCCCCCCCCCCCCCCCAATACTTTTCTTTAAAAAATAATAATCTTCAAATAACTGTGGAATCATAAATAGGTAAAACATAGATTGTAAAAATAATGATGAACAACTAGGCCTGGTTGCTCAAAACTTTAACAGCCATTTATGGTAACAGTCTGTAAACTTCATACCCCAATACAATTTATTTTAAAGGAAATGTTATAATAATATCCAACATTTTCGAATTATTCAAGCAAACACATTTGTTTACAAATAACTCAATTATTATAATGTTAACCATAAAATCTCAACTTTATCCAACAATAATTGGCCGTGAAAGTTTTGAGCAGCAAAAGCGCTGTAAATGACCAGCACTCATTCAAACATACACACACACACACACACACACAAACACACACACTCTTAGTATCTTATCACCATTTTAAACTTTACACTGCCTTGTGGACATGAACTCCAAATTCTGTAAATCATTTAATCTTATTTTTATGAAATACCGATAGAAAATATATTTTTAATTATTTTAACAGTTCTGTCAATTTGGACGCATGACCTCAATATCAATATTCATTTGCTGAAGATATTCCAAGTTTTTTAAACCTAGTTACTCAACCATCACAATACACAATTAAATACCACAAAAGCACACAAATAATAGCACAATGAAATGGTTCGCAAAAATCTTTCACATTATTTCGACCCCTGAAATCCTTATGTTTTCACATGACTTTTACATCTACTAAACATAACTGATTAAAAAAAAGTCTACATTATTATCTTGATGGCCTTTTTTTATACAACATTAACCGTATCAAGTTGAAATAAACTATTCACAAACTTTATTGTACAAAAAGCCTTTTTGTGCGCAGAACAAAAGTATTTAACATCAGCAAAATGTCTTCAGAAAAACAAATACAATATGATGTCCTAATGCCAAATTAAACTGAGTGACAATGGTTACATCGAGATTTAGATCGTATTTGCTGGATACAGCTGTGGAAAGGTGTTGGAAAAAGTGATAAGATTTCCACCCAAGAATGAATGAGAATATGTTTTTAAGTAAAACTATTCATAGAAAAAGGTGAAAAATAAAACATGACTACGCTACTTTGGGATCTGCTAAAAGGTTTTAGTTTTTTTTTTTTTAATTGGCTGCTGTGGTGGGACAATGCCGAGACAAAAGTACCTAGAATGATGGTGAATTTAGCTTTCTCCGATGATCTCATTTACTTTGCATTGGTGTTAAAACCATATCAAGCAAGTCATATGTGTGTTGCTGGCATCCAATGTGTTATACAACAAACCGTCATAAACATCAGACAAGACATGCAATGGTATACGCATTTTCATATTACAGGTTGAATCAAGGGAAGCAATATCAAATGCACATGTGCGAGCATTGTTTGAACTTATATCCTTAGTGGCATGTGGTTCTAAAGGAGCATTGGCGAAATTGACTTAATTGTAAAAAAGTACAAAAAAATCACAGAGTTTGTATTCCAACTGAATATATGTAGAAGAAAAATAAAAACTGCAAATAAAAAACACGCCGCTTTAACTTGTAGTTAAGCACCAATTTCATCATCAATACATCAGCAATTTACACTGCTATAATTTTATACAGCAGTCAACCAAACACGTTTTTCATGAACTGCTGCGCACAGAATACGCGCCAACTAATCACGGGAAAATTGCCAATAAAAAACACGTGGCCGTCCGTTGATTACACACGACTAAAATAGACGAAAAATGCGTGCAACTGTTAAATTATAGAAATAACGTTTTAAAACGAACACAGAACTTTAAATTAAATTTGATGCGACGGTCCAAACTAAATTTCACGATGCCGATTTATTTGCAACAAAGTTATATATAGAACTAGCCTAACCGTTAAAACACAATTACACAAACCCCACCCGTACTACCATTGTAGTGTTTTCACCCGGTTAGCTATTCGTGGGTTTTAATGCAATTATCACAACCGCTAGCAAAGATAATATACAAGACTACTCACATAGACATCGACTGGAATCCACGTCTGGACGGCACCAATCGTCCTCGTCGTCTTCGAGGGAACTTGTCGGCTTCACGCGTCGGCTCGTCGGGTACACTCGTCGGCTCGTCGGGTGCACTCGTCGGCTCGTCGGGTACACTTGTCGGCTCGTCCACGTCACGAAATGGCACTATACATGTACTTCTGGGAATACACTTCCAGGCAAACACGTACTTAAACACACAGTCACCGGCTTACATACACAGTCACAGACTCACTTATATCTTCTGGGAATGGCCTTCCAGGTAAATACGTGTTGAACGCACATAAAATACAATATAATACAATACGCACAGGCTCACAGCTAGACACTGGCTTACATACACAGGCTAAACCCCCTGGAACTACTTACGTACTCAGGGTTACACGCACAGGTTCACAATTACAGGCTCACAGTTACCGACACACATATACAATACAATACCATATAATACAATATAAACTATACGCAGGCTCACTATTTCACACACAATACTCACATAGGGACATAGGCACATAAACACATCTACTCACCTCAACGTCCCGTGCACAAGAGACCGTACAAACTCGTGCTGCCCAGCATGCACTATATCGATTTGTCGCTGGTTCCCAGTCACGAGGTATGTGCGCGTTTTGTAGGCCGGGCACTGGCACAACAATAGCCAAATCCAGTTAAGGCGGAAAGTGTCGTCCCAGATAAGCCTGTGCAGACTACACAGGCTAATCTGGGACGGCACATTACACACATTTATCAAGTCCAGTTTTCCCAGACCGCGGCGATTTTATTTTTACCCCCAACAAATTTGATGCGTGTTGAAGACTGCTGTGTGTGCTGGAAGCCAATTAAAGTGATATTATGGGCATCTAACAGTTTATAGGTGTCTATCGCAACCGTTGTTTATTTTTGATGTTTTCACTTTATATACACTTATATTTGTTAATAGAACATCAACATATTAAAACATTATCCCGGAAAGAGAAAAATAATGCATTGGAATATCAACCGTACTTTCGATTGACAACTGGTCATGCATGTACGATGTAAACCTAAATTTAGTTTTAGTGCAGATTCGTTCATACGACACAAAGACACAATTTTGTTTTACGGATCATTTCGGCTTAGAGGACTGGGTGGGTCACGTAAGATTTCAAATATAAAATATATATTTTTATAAACAACTAGTAGCAAGATGAGTTGCAGATAATTGATTAGTAACCATATTTTAACTAACTCTTTTGACCTGTTAATTCTTTTCAGCTCAATTAAGCAGTGAAAAATGCCCATAATATCACTTTAACTCATAAGTATAATTCGCCACTTTTTGTTAAAGGTTAAACGAAGTTTCGCCATAGGTATAGTGTAAATGTTAAAATTGGATTTATGCTAATTAATGACTTAATTAGTTTTTATGTATATGAATGACTACAACAGCAATGTTGCTATTATCAGGGGACAATAAACATAGCAGAAATGTTGTTTTTCGTTAAAATGCGGGGCCGGTATTCGGCGCCATTCCTAATGGAAAAAAGGAAATATTTGTCCCAAATGGGACCGAAAAATTCTCAATGGAAGGTGTAAACAAATATTTTGTTAGATCTCAATATTTAGATCCCATCCAGCTCGACTAGGTGCATCTTAGTATACTAGTATATAATACTGAAAACACTTATATTCTCAATTTTGAAGCATTTGTTAGCAAAAGAACAACAGCATCAAATTCCAAATTTTAATCAGAACGCCGCGATTGTTCCCAATCCAAAGGGACCCGGCCCAATTCTCAAAATGGTGAAAAACGCTGCTTACAAATGCTCAGAAATTAAACAAGTAATGTGTAACATACTTAAAATTGAATGCAATTATTTATCAATTTATTTTATTGCATACAACTTAGTCCGTTTTTTGTCCAGGATTCTGTACAGTGGTTTGACAGTGACTCGCTATGCTCCCACAGTGGCCAGATATAAGATGTTAGTCCATGCCAAAGACAAGTCCAATCCGGACAGGTACACTGTTTTATCCATGCTCATTGAAACAAGACATTGCCTCGCTTTTTGAAAACGGTGTTTAATGCATATGCTTAGCGTCGTCCCTGATTAGCCTATACAGTCCGCAAAAGCTAATCAAGGACGACACTTTTAGTGTAAACTGGATACCTGCTAAGAGGACACTTAAAAACGAAAACGACAAATACAATAAAAGCGGAAAGTGTTGTCCCTGACTGCACAGGCTAATCTGAGAAGACTATTTACGCACATGCATTAACCCTTTGAGTGCTGGAACCGAATTTAAAAGGCCTTTGCAAACAGTTTGGATCCAGATGAGACGCCACAAAACGTGGCGTCTCATCAGGATCCTAACTGTTTGCTATTCGGATAGTATTCTTTGAAAAAATTGAAAGAAAATGCTAATTTTAGAAATTCAGCAGAAGACAATTTAGCAGACGACAAATTCCCCAGCATGCAAAGGGTTGAGCGCAGTTTTCATATAGCAAGGCTCACTTATAAGCGTTTGAACAATTTTCCTGCAATATGATGAAGTACTATTTGTTGTTGTTCTTATAAATATTTACTAGATTACATTAGAAGTTAACCCATTTATGCCTAGCGACTAGAAAAAAGGCATTGGCAAACAGCGAAGACCCAGATGAGAAGCCGCATGATGGGGCGTCTCATCAGGGTCTGTGCTCTTGCTTAAAGGAATTTCTGTAAGAAATATTCTTGATATAGAAATACATATACTAGACATCCCTTATTTTGGAAATAAATTGATCCAATTTAGAAGTATAGGAGAGTCCACTAGGCTTAAATGGGTTAATATTAATGACTGCACTCAAGAGATGTGCGAATACACGTCAGGGAAACTTCACACACTAAGGCATTTCAAACTACATTTACATCCACTGTTTTGTCAAACAACAGCAGATGACATTGCCAGTTCATTGGCGTATTTCCTATACACAAACCGAAGCGATTAAATTCACCAGGTCAAATTAAAACACACACAACACACACACACACACACACACACACACACACACACACACACACACACACACACACACACACACACACACACACACACACACACACACACACACACACACACACACACTAAAGGCCGCATTTTTCTTTCAATTTGTATGTTTGGTCATACTTTTATTACATAAATTTCAGGATTGGTCATGAAATCAATTCAACGGTCATTCTCTCTCTTCCTTTAATTTACTTTCGGTATTTGTCAGTTATTGACATACATATGAGCTTTTCAGGACGAACAACCGTGACATGACTGTAATGCTGTTTAACAACCGTGACATGACTGTAATGCTGTTTAACAACCGTGACATGACTGTAATGCTGTTTAACAACCGTGACATGACTGTAATGCTGCTTAACAACCGTGACATGACTGTAATTCTGTTTAACAACCGTGACATGACTGTAATGCTGTTTAACAACCGTGACATGACTCTAATGCTGTTTAACAACCGTGACATGACTGTAATGCTGTTTAACAACCGTGACATGACTGTAATGCTGTTTAACAACCGTGACATGACTGTAATGCTGTTTAACAACCGTGACATGACTGTAATGCTGTTTAACAACCGTGACATGACTGTAATGCTGTTTAAACCGCCAAAACTACGACTAGACAAACACACGATATTATTTTTTTCCTTTTAGATTCCATTTACTTCGCACCACTAAGGCTCGACGCTTACAAGATGGCGTGAACAACCTGAAGTACACAGTTCTGAAGAAAGAATATCGCCCATTGTACACCTGGATATTAGTCAGTGTCAATGTGACAGAAATTCAAAACGAGATTTCACATAAACCAAGCGGCAGCCCATTGGTAAATAAGACAAACTCCAGTGCTTCATCTGTTAATTCCATAAAAGCTACCAACGAAACAGAACATTCGAAAACAGACGCTAAATCCGAAATTCAGCAACCGGGAGCTAACAAAGCACAGCTAGCTCAACCGGCAGCTACAAAACTGGTTTTAGGTCGGTTAAGACCGGTTAGGATTAGCTGGATACCAAGGGGATTTGTTGGCAATTTGCCAGAAAATCTGACCAAAGTGGATCCGTTGCCTGTTATAGAGACACCAAAGGTTGCAAAAACGGTAGAGGAGTTGAAACAACAGCAACTTGCATTAAGGGAACAACATGAAAATAAGACAAACAACATCGACAGTGTGAATAGAACAAACGAAGATATCGATCCTAAACAGCAGGTGTTAGATCTGTTGCAGAAGATGCATCAACAGCAGCAGCAACAACAACAACAGAATGAACAACACAGTGATCAGATGTTTTCGCAACAACAACAACAAAAGCAGCAACAACAAATCATAAATAGCAATCAAAATGACCAAATTAACAATGAGAATGAGCGTCAGAAACAATATACGTTATTACAAAGTAATTTTCAAAATAGTTTACAACAAAACTCAGAAGCACTACAGGTGGTAGTCGAACAACAGATTATAGACCAAGACCGTGAATCTCAACAACAAACTGCCTTGCAGAGTAATGTGCTGCAGATTCAAGAGAAACAACATCAACAACAACAACTGCAGCACCAACAACATCAGCAGCACCAACAACAGCAGCAACAGCAGAGACAACCAGAACAACAAGAGCAGCAACATCATCAACAACAGCAACAACAACGTCAGCGGCTATTGTCTTCAGACTCCATTGTTGTTGTAACCAGTTGACCCCCACATTAGTATAGTGATTAACAACTTTCAGTCCCCTAAAACTAGTTTGCAGACAGACCGGGCGGAAAACAGAACAGCTGCGGGATGAATGGAAATAAAGCGAAGATGTGTCAGTGACTAGTATAATGGACTATCAAGAATTATGATCTCACCACAGTGAAGTGGTAGTGCAGCTGTTGACAGCCTTCGATATGGATGTGATAAAGGTCGGACCAAATAAGACTCTTCCTGGGAAAACTATGCTTAATGCATATGCGTCAAGTGTTGTCCCAGATTAGCCTGTGCTGTTCGCATAGTCTATTCATGAACTACAGTTTTCGCTTTTATGTTATTATGGTTTTAATTTAGTATCTTCTTAATAAAAATCCTGTTCAGGCAGAAAGTGTCGTCCCTGATTAGCATGTGTGGGCTGCACAGGCTAAACTGGGGTGAAACTTTACGCACATGCATTAAAGCCCAGGTTTTCAGAGCGGGACTAATATAGATGTGATAAAAGTCTAAATAATTCAAATAGTGATTTTTACGCAAAGAAATGTGATATCGTTTGAGAATGGAAACAAAGAGTATATGTAACAAGTGTTAAAATGGTTGAACTTAGTTCTAAGTATTACTAATAATTTATAACCCTGTGCAGGACTATCAACCTCTGGCGCAGAAACATTTTGTTGAATTCATATGCATTTTGTATATAGATAGTTTTTAATGTTCATTATTTCCATTAATCGTAAAAAATATGTCTTTATAACCTTTTTGGCTATATACGGAAACAAGGTTCGTTTGATATACATGTATCAAATCTGGTTCAATCTATTTTCTTCAAATATTTTGAAAGATATTATCGAAGGGCTTTGTATTGTTTTAAGAATGTTTGTTCAGGAACAAATCGTTTGCAAATGGGAAAATTTACGCGATGAGCCCTTCAATAGACATGATAATTTGTAACAACGAGAGGAGGCTACAGGAAACACTAAAAGTGGGCATTATGCGCTGCATTTGAACCTTCAAAATATAGCAAGAACAATATATCAAATCATAAATGTATAAATGTGAGGCAATTTCTTTGTTTCCGGGACAAAGCCATTCTTTCACTCACTTTAGTGTTTTTTATTTTAATAAAATTAATATGCAAAACGTGAAAACGTTTGTTTCTTGTTTCATTAAATCTGCATTATACATATGAATATGAAGTCCTATGATTGATTGGTACATTTAGCATGTCACTGTAACTGGAAAAGTTTTACTGTATAAAAGTCTGCATGCATTAACTATATTTGTTACACATGAGATGCAACAGATAAACGATCTTCAAAATGCACAAGCGTCTTGATTTATTTAGGAATTATACAAGTTGGTTTTTTAGACTTTAAATGCGTGTAATATTTATGTGTTTTGAAGTTGCGATAAGTTGCGATAAATTAACTTGTAATTGTCACATATTTTATCTACCATCGTGCTTGATATTTAATTTGAGGTATTGTTTTTATACTGTCAATAAAATTTAATTTCTGTTTTAACGTATTTTATATAAGTTGATTCGAACGATAAATGTAGCTATGCTGCTTTATACTGCAGGACTAATTTACGCTACAGTGTTACGGTCAGTTATACTGCAGGACTAATTTACGCTACAGGGTTACGGTCAGTCAATATCATATTAATAGTAAATTAATAGTCTGTTAACTTCAGAATTGAACTTAAATATTACAAGAAACTAGCTTCTCAAACATTTAAAATATGTGAACATACCCACGTGGTTGCATTTAGCACGTGCGTTCAAGTTGTACCATTTTATTTGAACAAATTACTTGATCGAACAATAATATTACGTTTAAGTTATAAGGAGCTCGGTTTGAATTCCCAAACAAAGGGGGATTCATATAAAATTATAAAAATGTGTTGGAATTGTCTTTCATTATGAAACATTTCAGCGTTCGGACGAAAACGCAAAACAAGAAAAATATGTTAACACACTTAACCCGTAACCTTTAAGATTCTTATTTTGACGTGTTTGTTCCCATAGAAAGTTGAAGACCTTTATTACTAGCTTAAAGTGTTAAAAGGCGTCATTTTCAACCCTTAGTTACTGATGAGCAGTAAACAGCACAACACCTGAACAGACTGAGAGTTACTCGCAGGCAGTTCTGGTTTTATGTTGTTTGCACGTAGCCATAATCACTTTGCTTTTAAAGTGGGAAAGGGTTAAACCCCATCCTTTATTGTTTAATTCTCATATAAAAACTATTGAATATCACTTCATGGTGTGAGACATGCGAGTGACAACGTAGTACCAGAAATGATAGTAAGTAACAAGCGATAGTAATGTAAGATGGATTTCATATTAATGGTAAAGGTGGCAATCCGTGATACTTTAACTCTTTCAGTGCTGGAACCGAATTTTGAAGGCCTTTGCAAACAGTTTGGATCCAGATGAGACGCCACAGAACGTGGCGTCTTATCAGGATCCAAAATGTTTGCTAATCTGTAAGTATTCTTTGAAAAAAAATCGAACAAAATGCTAATTTTAGAAATTCAGCAGACGACATTTTAGCAGACGACAAATTTCCCAGCATGCAAAGGGTTAAAGGAATACCGTCCCATATAATAAAGATAACGCATAGAAAGATAACCTTATTACGTTGTTTCACATGTGCAGTTCTCAACTATGTGTGTACAAATAGTGACAGTTCATATAAAATAGTATCCCGTATAGTGATAATCAAAGTAAGTCCGCTTTCTTATATAATAATGATTTATGGATTGAATTTTATTTAATTTAATGAAATAATGACGAAAATAATAGCAATATGGTTGACGTTTATTGTAAAATTGTATAAAAGTGGCATTAATTAAATTTAAAGTGACACGCCTCTATTAATATGCGTCATGGCTAGTGTAAACACATACAATGCCTGTCCTGAAAAATAATGCGTGCTAAATAGAATTGAGGCTACTGTCAAATCAAAGATAAAAGAAGATATTTTAGATATCGTATACGACTGAAAGTTCAACTCACCGCAAATGAACATAAATCAGCAATCTGGTCTTAAAATAGACATCGGAAAGATTGACCGGAAAAGAATAGAATGCAAGATAGTAAAAGTCATGAATGTTGATGATGTTCACTTGTTATTAAATTGTGTCGTAACTTCCATTCGTCGTGAAACTTTAATTAGGCGGTAGTCTTGTTCTCGGTCTAATTTTTGATGATCTTAATGAGCAATTCAATGTATATTGGTATTTTTTTAATCAGTTCTAAAAAGAACGGTAACCTGTGCAATTATCGTTGAAATTATTATTCTTATACTATTATTGTATATTCGTGTTGCCGCTTCTATTAGAAATCTATTATTATTCAAATGCGTTGTAAAGTGAAAATCAGACTATTTTGTTGTTTAAACCAAATCAAGCATAATAAAGGAGTTTGTTCAGGCAATTTAAACTGTATTTTTTCCTTAATGATACCATCGAGATACCTACAACACGCGAAACGATATTCACAGCTTTACCCGATAACGACTTGAGCGCAAAATGGGTAAAAGTCTCGTTTCCAGCCACATATGGTCGTAATACGTTTGCAAAACAAATCAAAATTAAAACCAGAAGCAGGGATCGAACTCGCGGTTCAAGAAAAATAACTTTATGCATTGCTTCAACATACTTTGTCAAACAATTGTTTGTCATAAACAATAAGTTTATTGTTGAATTATAATCTAAACCGATATAAATAAGCCAATATTGTAATCTTATATCTTCTATGTTTTGAAAATAAAATATTATATTATACATAGAAAGCCTTACATTTTTATAAGGCTATCTTTGTCAAATATAATATTGCATGGCTTCGTTTTTTCTTTCGACATCTAAATTACCAGCCTGATGAGTATACAATAAAAGATGTAATGTTTTGATATAGCAACTACACTGAATGGCCATTTGAAGGCAACGTAAGTCTGATATATAGTCGTGGTATAGACGAACTTACAGCAGAAATGTTTCAATCTAATATTGATAATACCAAGCCGTTTATTCTTTGCTCATGATTATCCAGAGTCATGGGGTTAACCCTTTGCATGCTGGGAAATTTGTCGTCTGCTAAAATGTCGTCTGCTGAATTTGTAAAATAAGCATTTCCTTCATTTTTTTCAAAGAATACTATCAGAATAGCAAACAGTTTGGATCCAGATGAGACGCCACGTTCTGTGGCGTCTCATCTGGATCCAAACTGTTTGCAAAGGCCTTTAAAATTCGGTTCCCGCACTGAAAGGGTTAAAGAATAATTACCATATCTTCAAGAAAGGTGACACAAATGATATACATATATACACTACTTCAGTTGAACTGTAAGTTCGTTCACATACCTTGGCATAAATTTGTTAAAAAAATGATAACTTTTACAGATAAAAAACTGACCGCAGAATACGCATCATTTTCATAAAGTATATTATTTCAGGTTTTTGATGCAATTAATTTACCAACCCACCACAGAATACAATTATTTGACTCCCTTGTTGTAATCCTAAATTTTTGCCGCAATCTTACATCCTAAATTCACCATCTAAATTAAAAACATATTTTCTTGTTAACCAACAACTCAAATAAGAGCCATATTTGCAAAACAAATCATGAAAACAAATACAGATTTGCTGTTACAAGATTGTGAACAACCTCAAACAAACATGCTATTAAAACCGGCAGATACACAAACATGCCCTTGAATGAACGAACCTGTCTATCCTGTAACATGAGCCAAATTGAAACAGAATACCATTTTTAGCATAGGTGCGTTTACGCACCTATGCTTATGGTATATACCACATTTCAAAAATCCACATCGAATGGTTACCCTTTATGAAGCCTTACCTGATCAAAAATAAGACGAAATATCTATTTAATTTAGTATATGGTCATTCTTACAATTTTTTTTTTGGAAACGTTTTTCTAACGTTTTCTTCCAATAATATTGCTGACACCGTTTTAAGTGAATGTTTCTAAGACCGTTTTATGTCAAAAAATCTTATTATAACCTAAAACAAATTTCGTTCGTAAAACAATTCTATCTGCACTATAAATCTCAATCTCCTACGCAGTGGCCTCCCTTATACTAGAAGTTACTGACCGGGCGAAGCAAGGGAAGTAACTGCTGTGAGGAGTTTCTATAAAAATCTGCATTCAGAAATCTGTATTCAGAACTCAATCTGTTGTGCACGTCTGCATCTTACGCTTACCACAAGTTTTACGACAAATTCTTGACGCAGACGAATAGGGTAGCGTCTATTTTCATTTGTGAAAACAATAGTTCGATACAGATCTGTCCGTGCTTAAATTTTGAAAGGCTTGGGTAATTATTTTTCATAAGCGTTTCAAACACTGATGTAAATGGAAAGATTATCTATTTAAATAGTCGGTAATTGTTTGAAATTATTGATTTGAGAAATTCGCGGATGGCGATATCGAACTACATTATACCACGTGACGCCATTCTTCCCTGTATCTTGCACCTATGCTTTTAACGCCATCGGCGCTCTCGTTTTTACTTGTTTGCCCAATGTAGAAGGCGCTCAGAATGAAATATTTTAAACCTTATTGCTGTCACTGCCTACCCTTAATAAATTTGAATTACTTCTAAAATCAACACGTAGTACAAGCGTATACATATATATAATATTGCCAAGTTTATATATAATGCCGAGAAATTGATAATTTATTCTTAATAATTTACTCTTCATATACTTTTGATTATTATGAATCCGTCTCTCTGTTCATTTGCGATTACTGTATGTGTAATGTTTCACTTTTGTCTTTATTCATAGCACTGTGATGCTAAATACATTATGTTGTATGTTCTGTTGACTATGTATTCCTCTTTGTCGATACTAGTTACTGTGCGTTGACATTGTATGTTAACGCAATACATTTTGGACATGGACTTTGAAAAAGTCGGGTTGTCTGTTGTCTCAACTACGAGATGCTGAACTGTGGATAATACGTCAATTATCTTAGGCAATATATTAAAGGGATCTTTTCACGTTTTGGTAAATTGACAAAATAAAAAAAATGTGTTTCAGATTCGCAAATTTTCGTTGTAGTTATGATATTTGTGAGGAAGCAGTAATATTGAACATTTACCATGCTCTTTAATATCCATTATATGCATCTTTTTACGATTTAAAAACCTGAAAATTATAAAGCGTTGCAACGCAAAACGATTTAATAATTTGGAGAGTTCTGTTAAAGTGGCACACATATGAACAGTTTTAGTGGGATTCAAAGATAGAGACAACGGGTAGCCAATTTAACAATACGATTAAGCTTTTCAAAACATAAGTTTGCATATCTCATATCTTCTGAATATTTTTTTTGTTGTAGTTTGATATAAATGATTTTAACTGACTTAAACATGTTACATTTTTTTATTGAACTTGACGCCTTATTGTTCCGTTAAAGTTGGGAACGAGTGCGAACTTCAATGAAGATCAAATACAAGGTTGTCCTTATATTTTGAAAGAAGTGTATACATATCGGTTAAAAAATTATTCTATTACTATATAAATTATTTCACAGACAGATGCACATTTATGTTCTCGGCGCTAAACAATACGTTCATAATTTACTAAAGTTAAGTTAAGTTATTTTCGCCAACAGTCTTTTAATACTATCAGCATTTTTATTTATTGCAGGTACATATAATGCGCAGTGTCATCAAGATGATTATTGTGTTAGTGGTACTGCTCGTCGCCTTTCAGTACCTCTTGTCCGCTCTCTTTTTGATATCGCGTCAGTTTGTTGATCTCAGCATTATGCACACGTCCCTAGAACACGTGATGAATGCGCCGATGCTTGGAAACATAACTATACGTCATGCGACGCCTGAAACTCAAGAGCTGTGTCCGTCGATACCACCAAAATTGCGTATGTTTGTTTATAACAGCTTCCAAATACTTGACACAGTACCTGTTAAACAAAAAAAAAACGGTTTTAAACTACTATTCAGAATTCTATGTTTTGGGAATGAGAAAGAACATAGCTTTCGCTTTGTCCATCCGTATTAGCATGTCTTCTTTTAACAATTGTACTCTTATGTCCGTCTGTACGTCCCTCCGTCATTTCTTTGAAAATATCTAACTAATTAATTTCAAAATCGGATAACTAACCGTCGTTTCGTGATACATAAACTTATGACTGTGTGAATTTTATTTTGAGATCCGTCTGTGTCTGAGCCCTCATCATATGAGAACCTGTAAATAGTCACGACAGTCCTTTTTGCTTACTTTCCGGGCGCACGCACGTTAGGCGTGAACTTTAGCTGTGTGTGTGTGTGTGGGGGGGGGGGGGTCATACAATGGAAGTTAATAATCTAAAATGAAATTTTGCGCATCGGGTCCTATTATTCATTGTGTATTAAAAGCTTTTCTTTAATATGAACCTGATAGTGACACCGAATGAATCAGGTTCTAGTGGAAAAGGTCGATGCAGCAATGAGATGTCAAAACGCATCGAGGGGCATCCATCAGTTTTAAAGATGTTATTGTTTTGATTGTAAAGCTATCCGAAATAATTAAAAGGATCTGATTTATATGAAGTAATTTAAGTACGGTCTGTCTGGTTAATTGCTTTGATTTTTTAATTATTACATAATTAATAATTTGCAAATAATGTGAAGTCTTATACGCTGGCTGACTCGGATGAGGATGTATGGAAAAGCAGCTTAAATTCAAGTTTACTAGGCGGGAAAATGGGAAATTATCCAACTGATTTGGTGTAAAACGGACATTTTTATATTATAGAAGGTCGCATTAGCATTAACATGAGCGTACTATCATGGGCGTCGTTGGAGCAAACATTAACATACCTCGAAATAGGCGGTCATTTTCGACCAGCAGGATGCGTCGCGCGCACCAAGGTCGCCATCGTGGTCCCCTACCGGAACAGAGAAGTACACCTTAAAATATTCCTGAACACCATACACCCATTTCTTCAAAAGCAACAGCTGGATTATGGAATGTTTGTCATAGAGATGGTATGGTGTCAAATCTAATTGCCTGAACTAATTTCGATTTTGTTATGAGAAAGCTTTTAGCACATTTAATCTATGTTTATGTTGTTAAACTAAAGTTTTACCAAACATGCCTACTAATCTCCTTTCATACAGGCTCCAAACATCACGTTCAACCGCGGACTTCTAATGAACATTGGCTACCAGGAGGCATTGAGGGACTATGACTATCAGTGCTTCATCTTTCACGATGTCGATCTCCTGCCTGAAGATGATCGCAACCTGTATTCGTGTGAACAGAGTCCCCGTCACATGTCTGTAGCTATTGATAAACACAATTACACGTGAGTTACGCTGCTTTTGTTGTTTATCATCGAATCGAAACGACAAATAAATTAAAAACTCATTATAGAAAGTTTTCATGTGATCGGTGTTTCATGTTTAATTGGTTTAGTCATGAGCATTGTATGTAATATATGTGATACACATGCTCATACCTGTTCTTATTCGGTCATATATATGTATAATATTCCAGTTCTAATAAACCAATAAATAAACAATACGTCAAACCTTGCTGAATTGTACTTTGGTACGAGCAATTATCAGTTACGTCGGTCTGTAAAAACTTGAGAGTAACCAAATGATTGAGCCTTGTTCTGAGAAAACTGGACCTAATGCATGTACGTACAGCGAAATCCTAGATTAGCCTGTGCAGTCCGCTTATGCAAATCTGGGACGACATTGTCTTCCTAAACTGAATGTTTGCTTAAAAGAGAAATCCTTAAAACGAAAATTACAATTAAAGCGAAAAGTGTCTTCCCTGATTAGCCTGTGCGGACTGCATAGTCTAATCTGGAACGACACTTTACGCACATGCAGTAAACAAATAATTACTGGTATATTATTCAAACACAGACTCCCATACGAAGCGTATTTTGGCGGTGTAAGTGCCATTTCCAGACGCCATTTCCAGAAAATAAACGGTTTCTCAAACGTATTCTTCGGTTGGGGAGGGGAAGATGATGACATGTACTTACGGTAGCTTATGTTTCTAATTTTTCCACATAATCAATCATTTCAAATTATTTTGTTATAATACACATATATTTGTTAACCTATTTGTTTGAGCTCGATTACATCGAACGCCTAAGGCTCGTTGAATGCTTTAGAGTTCTTTCCCTGGGTAGAACCAGTACTTTGTTTCTTAGGAGGGATGTAAAGAACGCGTCGAGAGTAGGGATAATACCCTTGACCACCCGGTCGCATATCCGCTACGACAATGTGACCTCTATTAACCCATTAATGCCTTATGGACTCTCCCATCCTTCTAAATTGGATCAATTTATTTCCAAAATTAGGGATGTCAAGTGTATTTATTTCTATATTTGGAATATTTCTTACATAAATTTCCTTTAAGCAAACAGCGTAGACCCTGATGAGACGCCGCATCATGCGGCGTCTCATCTGGGTCTACGCTGTTTGCCAAGGCATTTTTTATAGACGCTAGGCATAAATGGGTTAAGGAAATTATCTATTCAATTTTGAGGTTATTCCAACACCCATATTTTGAACATGTTATGTTCATAAATTGAAGAATATAATCTAACTAATGTATTTATTATACTTACAATTTGTGTAAGCTTAAGTGATTGCGTTAATGGTTTTTAAAACCGGTTCAAATTTGTCAGGAACAATTTATACTTCTTTTAACAGAATGATAACGAATGTACACCAAATATTGACATCATTTTGGTGCGTTTGTGTTTCTTAAGAATTGTATACACCGGTCTGGATGTGACGCGGAACTCTGCAACAGTTGCAAGATATAAAATGCTTCGTCATGCAGAGGACAAGTTAAACGAGTTAAACGCCGTCAGGCAAGCATACTTTTATTTTAACCCTTTACCACTTCGATACGTTTTTGAAGCAACTTTAATTAAAGACCTTTCTTACTAAATTCACATTTTAAAGGCGTCATTTCCAACCCTTAGATACTGATGAGCAGCTAACAGCATACAACCTGAACAGACTGTGTGTTACTCGCAGGCTGTTCTGGTTTTATGCTGTTAGCACAGAGCCATTTTCACTTTGTCTCTGAGTGGGAAAGGTTTAACACCGTCAGGCAAGCATACTTTTCGGTTTAACGCTAAGATCTATCGGTCTTATGGTATTAACGATATACGAGACATATGAACACATATGTTCTTCATATCAAATGAAAATAATGACCAAGTTTGATAACTCTAGCTGAACGTCTTTCAAAATTAGCCTTGTTCTGAGAAATCTGGGATTAATGCTTGTGCGTAAAATGTCATCTCAGATTAGCCTGTGCAGTCCGCACAGGCTAATCATGGGCGACACTTTCCGCCTAAACCTGATTTTCGGTAAGGACGGACTTCCTTGAAACTTAAAATACCATAAACGCGGAAAGTGTCGTCCCTGATTAGCCTGTGCGAACTTCACAGGCTAATCTGGGACGACACTTTACGCACAAGCATTAAGCCAAGTTTTCTCAGAACGAGGCTCAAATTATAAGCTTTTCATGCACACACAAAGAGAGCGACATTAAACATTGCACTTGTCTCTATGTCTGTACATGCTTCACAAAGTTTCAAATCTTAACGGTCTGAAGATGATCGTAGAAGAAGGAATTACGGTAGCATTGTGATCATTTTGTCTGGGCTTTTTCAATTATAGAATATGTAAGTACCAACAGTGTGTGCAATCAACTTCTTTTAACGGCTAGGTTGAAATTGCTAAAACTTTGACCCTTTTGCGTAGATGATAATAAAGGATGGAATTTTTACTGCAAAATAATGTTTCTTTGCCTGTTTTTATTTATTAAAGCTTTGATAGTCCCCACAAGTTTGTGTAGTCAAATCGTCCTTAACTTCTTGGCGGAATGACCTCGAACTTTCACAGTCGAATGACCTACACGTGTGTATTATCGTAAAGAAATAAATGTTAGCTTCAACTATTTTGGCAGAATAATTTCCCTTATTCTTTTTCCATCATAGAATATATACAGGTAGTCCGAAACATTTTGTGCATAGACTCCTCTTATACTACCTGGCTGATGTAGCTCGAACTTAGTATGTAATATCGTCTAATGGGCCTTAATGTATAGGTGATTTATCATGAAAGGAATTTAGCTGCAACAATTTGTTTTGGAATTTTGGCCGTTTTCCAGTTATTACATGAGATTGCATATGGGCTTTTGTTGTTATGGTCAAGGTCATGGTTGACATTTGAAATAAGCTTTCCACTAAACTCATTCTGGCGGTAAATAAAGATACCGTGTTCTCTGTTTAATTAGACATACTTTCCTTATATATTTAAAAAATGCCTGAAGACGAAAGGTAAATGGAGCTTTCAACAAAAGCTTTGGTAATGCCACAATATAATTTTGCACCAACAATTTTGCAAATGGTAATCTTCACAAGTTTTACATTTAACATATATTTTAACATTTGGGTCGTTCTCTGCAAAAAAAAAAAAGAATTTAATGCGTGTGCGGTGAGTGTCGTCCCAGATTAGCCTGTGCAGTCCGCACAGGCTAATCAGGGACGAAACTTTCCGCACATGCATTAAACCCCTTTTTCACATAGCAAGGCCCATTTATATCCCACGGTTAACTTTTTTCAGATTCCGTTTACTAAATACTGCCCGTAGAAGACGTTTGCAAGATGGCATTAGAAATGTCAAGTATACAGTCTTGAAGAAGGAGTATCGTCAATTATACACGTGGATATTGACAAGTCCTCACACATCTGGTGCTATGTTTAGCGTCAATGGACGAGAAGGATTGCGGATGTCCCAAAGAAAAAACAAACATTTCTGATATTGCAGAAAATATAGTCAGACAGTGTATAAAATGCCTTCAACGCCCATTAAATTGAATAAAAAAACAAAAGGTGTTTGAAAACGTTTTGGTAGTCTGTTCTTTTATTACACGTTTATGCAAATCTCCTGAAAGTATATACACTGTATTATTTATGTACACATAACGATTGTAATTTTCAAGTTTATGTATAATGTTGTATAATTAGCGCATTAATTAAATATAATTCAACTGCATATTCATCATGACTTGAGTACTTAATGTCAATATTACAAAAACATGAAGCATTGGTAATTGTTTTATTCTCATGACACGTGTATAAATCCAAACGTAACTCGAAAATTGTTTAACGGAAAGTTTTCATTCAATTGTACTGGTATTTTTTATGTTTAAATGAATATTGAGCTCAATTTTTTATATTATGATATGGTCTCAGTTAATGAATGGCATTATAAACAATGCATGACAAAGTTTAAGTAATTTTTCATTTGAATTTTTTGGCGTATATCTACTATGGGTTTTGTCATATTTTTTGAGACACTTATTTGTAGCGGAAATGTCGAATGCCACTAGAATCGTCATACTTCATATTTTATGGAACACAATCTTATAATTGTTTAATGTATACCAAAAACTCTTTCATACGTTTGGATATAAAATTGACGAAATTGTGTGTATAAACAGTAAAAATAGAGTTAGACATCTTATTTACATATATTGCATGTTATATTCATTCACATAAAGAAATATATCTACGCGTCATGTCTAACTATTAGTAATTTTCATGAATTATTGTGAAAAGGCTTACATGTAAATGGTAAAATTCTGCCATTGTTCAAATTAATATGACTATAACTTATGCGGATAAGGTTTAAAGTATAAACTTTTTATATAAAACAACACATAGACTTACTATACTCATGCATATTCATGAAGCAAATTAATTTATAGGTTCTTGACAAAAAATACATGTGTTAGTTTTGTTCCAAAGTTACGACTGAATTATCTTTTTGATCGCGATTTTGCCAAAGGGGATAGCCGTTTTCGACGACGCGTACAAGGGGTCAAAGATGCATTTAAGCTTCCAACAAGATAAATATTGATGCAAAGCATCAAAGGGCGTCGGGAATTTCAGTGTAAAAGGCACTCAATGAAGTTACATGGAACGATTTTTTTCTACTGTAAATATAAATATATTGGCCGATTATTTTAAACAAAATAGAAAAAGATACTGGTATAACCATTATCTATGTTTTTTTTGTTATAACCCCCAAATAACCATTATATATGATGTTGTGTTATAACCCTCAAATAACCATTATCTATGATTTTGTGTTGTAATAACCATTATCTATGATTTTGTGTTGTAACCGCCAAATATTTCATAGTTCATTTTATTTACATTGGTTTCCTTTTTTACTGGCATTCGTGTGCAGTTTTCATTAATGGAACAAAACTGTGTAGGTTTTAAAAAGTCTGCTTCATCTTGTCAGCGTAATTTCATACTTTTCTCAACTTCAAGGGGAGATGATTCTGAACTTATTCTTACGTTGCTCATTTACGATAGGGGTTGAGTACTCATTGATATGAAAACACTGTTAAAGTTTTACTGTGTTTACGAACCCCCCACCCTCTCACACATATATTTCATGGGCATAATAAAAAAAATATGGTTACAATAAAACAGCATATTTATTTAAACTAAAATGTCTACATCAAAACAAAAAGTTAACATAGAACACAAATAAAATAGTTTGATTCTACTGGGGATCGAACGCTGTTTAGTTTAAACGCTGGATAATGAGCGGGGTCCATACCACTGGCAAGATACGGGTCAGGCCTGTTGTAGTAAATGTAATAGGCACAAATGCAGTACTTATTTACACAAAAATATCACCACTATGCAAGATCTTTTGAAAACAAAAATATATACATTGATCCGTAAAAAAACTTTTTCTCCCATAAGCGAAAAAAACCAAACGTATTAAATACTAGTCGCAGCACTTCAGTGTGACGCCAATAATCAGCTGTTATTTTGAAAATAATTGTTTGCTGTTTGTTACTGACGTTTGAACTGGTGATGAACTGTGGGATAAATCTGCATACAACTGCCATAAGAAAACTTAAAAATTATGAATTTAAATACTATTTACCTAACATCGTTTAAGTTTAGGTCTTTCGAATCGAACAATTAAGGCTCAATTAAAAATAGTAAGATGAGTACTAACAGAAAGTGCAGAGAACATCTGGCCAGGTGTTGTACAGTGTTGGGCTGTACAGAAAGTACAGAGAACATCTGGCCAGGTGTTGTACAGTGTTGGGCTGTAGAGAAAGTACAGAGAACATCTGGCCAGGTGTTGTACAGTGTTGGGCTGTACAGAAAGTACAGAGAACATCTGGCCAGGTGTTGTACAGTGTTGGGCTGTACAGAAAGTACAGAGAACATCTGGCCAGGTGTTGTACAGTGTTGGGCTGTACAGAAAGTACAGAGAACAGCTGGCCAGGTGTTGTACAGTGTTGGGCTGTACAGAAAGTACAGAGAACATCTGGCCAGGTGTTGTACAGTGTTGGGCTGTCCAGAAAGTACAGAGAACATCTGGCCAGGTGTTGTACAGTGTTGGGCTGTACAGAAAGTACAGAGAACATCTGGCCAGGTGTTGTACAGTGTTGGGCTGTAGAAAAAGTACAGAGAACATCTGGCAAGGTGTTGTACAGTGTTGGGCTGTAGAGAAAGTACAGAGAACATCTGGCCAGGTGTTGTACAGTGTTGGGCTGTAGAGAAAGTACAGAGAACATCTGGCCAGGTGATGTACAGTGTTGGGCTGTACAGAAAGTACAAAGAACATCTGGCCAGGTGTTGTACAGTGTTGGGCTGTACAGAAAGTACAGAGAACATCTGGCCAGGTGTTGTACAGTGTTGGGCTGTACAGAAAGTACAATGAACATCTGGCCAGGTGTTGTACAGTGTTGGGCTGTAGAGAAAGTACAGAGAGCATCTGGCCAGGTGTTGTACAGTGTTGGGCTGTACAGAAAGTACAGAGAACATCTGGCCAGGTGTTGTACAGTGTTGGGCTGTACAGAAAGTACAGAGAGCATCTGGCCAGGTGTTGTACAGTGTTGGGCTGTACAGAAAGTACAGAGAACATCTGGCCAGGTGTTGTGTTGGGCTGTACAGAAAGTACAGAGAACATCTGACCAGGTGTTGTACAGTGTTGGGCTGTACAGAAAGTACAGAGAGCAGCTGGCCAGGTGTTGTACAGTGTTGGGCTGTACAGAAAGTACAGAGAACATCTGGCCAGGTGTTGTGCAGTGTTGGGCTGTACAGAAAGTACAGAGAACATCTGGCCAGGTGTTGTACAGTGTTGGGCTGTACAGAAAGTACAGAGAGCATCTGGCCAGGTGTTGTACAGTGTTGGGCTGAGTCTCGATTTGACCATAACCCCATTTGCCTGTTAGAGCATTTTTGGGTTTAAAATATTTTTCAATATTTAGAAAAAGTGAAGACCCGGACCAACAAGGCTTTTACGCTGCTACGCCGCTGTTGATGGAAAACTCAACCTGGAATCACAAAATAAGTTTAGGGTCGCCACCTAAAAACAAATATTTGGTCAGGTTAACGGAAGCAAACAACTTCAAGTAACGCACTTCAGAAATCCAAATTTGACAGTCATTTGAAGCGGAATACTCAAAGACCTATAAATATACATGTATATTAATAGGTCTTTGGAATACCTTAAATTTAGCAAGTACATAATCCGACAGTGATGTGAAAAATAACACATACCATTTTTCAGAATCCAACGCCAAAATTCAATCAAAGCGCTTAAGGCACTGTAGGTGTTCGCTGTTGTATAAGTTTTGAAGCAACTCAGTTTTAAAAATTATGTTATAGCTTTTTATATTGCAAGTTTTAAATGAACACTACCCATTCAAATTTATAAAGAGTGTGTCTTAAAGCACAGGTCCAGATGTGTTTTTTAAATCATTTATAAAAAATATCATTTAAGCTTCATTTTGCGAAAACAGGTCTTAATGCATATGCATTAATTGTCATCCTAGTACCAGAGACTCTCTTTAAACGAAAAACATTATACAATCAGAAATGTCGTCCTTGATTAGCTTGTGTGCATTGCACAGGCTAATCAGTGTGCACAGGCCAATCGTATTTGACATGCATTAAGCCTCGTTTTCCCTGAAAGCAGCCAATATGTACAGATTTCAATGATAAACACTAGACTGGCCAATGTTGTCTTACAAGCTGTTAAACACTATAAGTCATATACACCCACTGCAGTGTACCAGTGGTGAACTATAAACAGGCAGATGCGGTGGTTATCTTTCCTAGCAGACGCTTCTAGCATTTGTCGTCTGCATAAGTTTACTGCAACAGGCAGTGGTTGTCTTTCCATAGCGTAGTTAATCAGTTAAGCTTAAAGCATTTTGAGAAGAAAATTTTAATAATATAATTATTGGTCGGTATAATTATCGGTAGTAACCGAAGCGCACTCGATTCGCGTTTTTATACTAAAATCGCATAAGTTTAAGATATAAGAACACTATTATTACAATTCAATGTAGAATAGTATTTTCTAAAGCTGAACTTAATTCAAATTAACAAGAAGGCCTTGTTGGATTACCCGAGTCATGGTTAGTAGAGAATATGTACGTTGATTGCCATATAAGTCTATGTAAACAATTTATAGACCTATGTGTGCCTAATTTTGACACTGAACTATAATTTGTACACACCTAGTGCACGGCCACTATACGTTACATTATACCAAATATAACACCCCCGGACATTGCCATATAAGAGAAATACATGTGTACATGTATTTTGCTTATAAACTTAATAGTATATCAACCATGGCGTGGTCAGTTTTTAAATCATAAAGTACGGAGGCAGTTGCTGTGCCACGTTTAGTTAAAATTTAGACTGTATGCAACAGTAAACAGGAGGCATATTACTTTAGATAATGATTGTTCTATTTGTCTGCATGTATATCCTGACCAATAATGCACCAAACTTCTAACTTGCTCACTTTAAAGTTTGTTTAGCATTGACTTAAAGTAAATGATAAAAGTATACCTCACTTTGACCTTGACCCAACCGGACTTAACATTGACTCAATTCAGACTTAACCTGGACCCACTCCAGGCTAAACCATGACCCAATCCAGACTTTACCTTTACCAGATCAGAACTTAACATTGACCCAATCCAGACTTAACACTTACCCAATCCAAACTAAGCCTTGACCAAATCCAGACTTAACATTGACCCAATTCAGATTTAACCTTGACCCAGTTCAGAATTAACCTTGACCCAATCCAGATTTAACATTGCACCAATCCAGATTTAACCTTCACCCAATCCAGACTTAACATTGATCCAATCCAAACTTAAAATTAACCCAATCCAGACTTTACATTGATCTGATCCAGACTTAACCTTGACCAAATGCAAACTTAACATTGACACGATCCAGACTTTACATTGACCTGATCCAGACTTAACCTTGACCAAATGCAGACTTAAAATTGAATTGACCCAATCCAGACTTAATATTGACCAAAGCCAGATTTATCATGGTTCCGATCCTGATTTAACATTTACCCAATCCAGACTTGACTTTGATTCAATGCAGACTTAACCATGACTCATTTCAGACTTAACATTGACCCAATCCAGACTTAACCTTGACCAAATGTAGACTTGTTATTTACCCAATCCAGATTTAACATTGACCCGATCATGACCAAACCAGACTAAATTCAGACTTAACCATGACTCAATTGAGACTTATCCTGGACCCAATCTAGGCAAATATTTGAGGCAAACAAGTTCCTTCACAGTCCGAATTGGAAATGTGTTTTAGGTTTGATCAGTGAGATTTAAAATGTCCTATATCTTGCTTTGTTCATGTATTTCTTTTGGTTTTAAAAACAAAATTGAAATCTCTGACGTCTTTTACTCTGCATCCAGATCTCGAAAAACACCTGTGCATATATCTCCTTGAGGAAGTCGCATCCAACAACTGCCCATGATATTTGTGCCAACATGACACAAAAAGTTACACCACAATTTGACAATAGGCCTCTGAGACCTTAGCGGAAAGAAGGACCTTGGTGTTGCGTGCAACACATCGTATATTAATAGTGGAATTCTTTCTAGGCTATTTTAATATCCCATCATCAGTTACTCTGCAAACAAATTATGTTGAAATAAGGGCCGTCGTCCTCTAAGTGCAACATTGACATTGAAGCGAGAAATCTGTGTGATGCCCAAGACACATTATTTGGTAGAAGTGAACATTTTTGCCATGTTATATGAAAATCCTATCATCACTGATTGACTAATATTCGAGACACGATACATTACACTACAATTTGACCTTTGACTTCTAAGTGTGACATTGACCTTGGACCTTTAAATTTTGTGAATAAATGCACTTTCACGAGTTCTACAACATCCATTATCCTTTTTAAAAGTCAAAAGGTCAAGGTCACTGACACAACAAAGACTTGAAATGAGCATTGTATCTGTGTGCTGTGACTTTAAACCTTCATATTTCTAATAACGATTATTTTCCTTAAATATTCTGCTCTAATGTAACACGTTCTAGATTCCGTATTCTCCAACCACTGTTCGATATCAAAATATATAAGTTTTGTGCACATAAAACAACGCCTTGAAAATGGGCGAATATTCATGCAATTCGTGTATTGTCTATATGCAAAACACAAATAAATGTATCCAAGTCTTAATTGTCAATGAGATCAGCATGCTTGAAATATTTATTGTGAATACATGTATATGTAACATGTATAAGTACGCTACTACTATAACGTTCAGCCATTTTATTGAATTTGAAACGGTGACATTAACAAAAAAATATTATTATAATTTTACAGAAAAAAAACCACTGTCATTTTACATGAAGATAGTCCATACGAGTTCCCTAGAAAAAAGCTGCCGCTGTGTATCTTCCTAGCATGTTCTCACAGGGGTATCGGTTTCTCCACTGGATGGCAGACCGCTGATCGTCGCAGTAGTAGCTATTCATGAATCTACAGCTGTGTAGTCGTTTCAGTCACTTGTTGTCTGCTAACCTTACCAATCCCTTGAGCTCGAAAAACAATTGCAAGGCAGTATCAGCGTCATGTGGCATTTGCAAATCCGGTTTCAGGAGTTGAGCAAATTATTTAAAGTCTTTTTTTTCGTTCTTCGGAATAGAGTACATTCGTTGACAGCAAATTACGTCTTGTATATCAACATTTGTGCCGAAATCTTGGCTTTCAAATAGTTCTGGTAAATAGAACATTACGTCAGGGTTTCCACAATTGAACTCGGTATTCAGTTGGGGTCTAATCGTGTGAGTATTCCAATTTTGAGCAATTTGATCAAGGTGTGTGTTTGAGCTAGATCCATGAAGCAAAATTTCCGATTAACATAATGGATTGGGTCGAGTTCATCATATCGTCCAGAATCACGCAAGTATTTAATGAAGCTCAGCCCCCAATATAAACCTTATTGTCATAAAGAGCCCCACCAACGTTCAGTTCGCTGATTGGATGTACTTTTACCAATAATAACACTTCGCCAAGGTCTGATGCATTGTACCGAAAGAACTGTTGTAAAAGGCATTAATTAGAGTTGTTGTTCCAGCATCACAACGTATAATACGAGATGCCTTTCAATTGACTTCAGGGAATCTAAAAAACACTTCGTAATGAGTTTTGGATTATTGTTTGTGTCTGATACCTCTAGCAAATTTAGTATTTTACTAAAACAATCAATAGCACCATGGATACAAAATACAAAGGGTTTTAATTTGGCTTAGCCATCTAAATGCCAAATTTAGTTGGGGCCTTTCGCACAATAAACACGCCTCTTGAGACGATGGGCTGTTCTCAGGTGAGTGCCTTCAGGATCTAAACTCGTCATTACCTCCCTAACTTCCTGATGAGTTGTCTTCACACTATGATTAACTCGAAGCCGTTGCCACATTGATATATAACCGAGATTTTGTCCACAAGTGTTGAACTCTTTTTGAATTGTATAAATAACTGTATCAAATGTCGGGTAGGTCTGTAATACAGGTTAAACTTCTTTAGGATTTTATACAAATGCCGCATTGACGACAAAATCCTATGTCTATTTAATAAAAATCCTAGAATTTTGGTGTATTTGAAACCAAGTTTGAAATAGTAAGTTCAAATCTCTGATTCAAAGTTTTCTTTGGCAAATAAGTTGGTACAAATCATATCACCACGTCAAAAAAGCGCCAAAATTATTAAAAGTATAATAGTCTTCATTTTCATTTCCGTAGCGAGTCAATATCTGTAAAAACAAAAATATAACATAAAAATAGTGGGAACAGTCAGGATAATGTATGAAAATTACAAGTGATTTCTGGAATTATATGTTATTGCAAAGTGTAAATGAATATTTAAAATGATATGTTGATGATTTTTGTGTGTTTCAATCTTGAGCACGCATGTCAAGGGTTTGCTTTTGATAATATATAACAAAACATATTTAAGACTATTCTCTTGAATATCTTACATGATAGGTGTTTAGTTTTTTGACAAGTGAAAAACCAGGTAGCCCAAACCTAGCAGAGTTAACCGGACTACCAGCGAATCCTCCAATCACAAGTAAAATGTGTAAACCACTCAGTCACTCCATCGACACTCGAATGTATAAAATGGTATATTAATATAGGGAATAATGACATCTTTCACAATCGTCATTGGAATAATAAATGTTAAGAGAATCTACACGTGAGAGGGCTTTGTATAACACTTACATTTTGAATAAGACCACAGAGTCGACAATACGAGATGCTCAGCAGCCTTCCAATCGCAGCTAACAAAGATGATACGATTTTAGAATAGACAATGTAAAGTACCTTAATTTAATAAGAAAAATGTTCTAGAATATAAAGCGTTTTTGTCTGCCATATTTTATTCAAAAACGCGCCGAATTATGTCACAAATCACAAGTCAAAAGTCATAAGTCACAAGTCAAAAGTCACAAGTCAAAAGTCATAACTCACAAATCAAAAGGGTAGGTTTATGCTTTCATACTTTCCGGCTAATTAAGAGTCCAAAACAAAAAACATGGCGATTAGTTGTCTTTTTTCTTTTTCTATGACAAATATTACATATAATTATAAGTCTTATCCATTGTACTGCTATTCCGTTTGGTTATAACGTTTAGTGACAATTCTGATGAATCGTTACTTAGTACGTTGGTATATTTTGAAATCGATTCCTGGTAAACAAAAGCAATAATACAAAATACTTGAATACAGTAAGTGGATTTAGCAGAAATGTTATAAAGTAGTTATGTATGAACTTTACAGATACTTGAATAAAACTCGTTTTAAATCACATGTTAACAGTGTATATTGCTACATATGAATGCTTTTTACTACTTTTATAAGCATTAAGGTAAAACATTAATTGTAATTTGAAGGAGCATAGAATATAACAGTGCGCATCCAAACCACATAAAATGTAAGTAGCAACGGCTAAATTACAAATTATAGTTGAACTTGTATAATATACATCAGCATAGTCTATAAAAAATAAAATATAAAAATAATTTTAATTTCGAAATATAACAATAATTATACTTTCGAAGGAGTTCACATTATACATTCGAATCACAATAAAAAATCAGGTATCGAAACAGTACCGGATAGTACATATAATTAATATGAATGCAACATCTATATCATCATATACTAAAAACAATACATGTTCAAATATAGCATATCACATGATGTCATATTGTATTCAATATACATTTTAAACTATAAAACAAATACATTGAATAAACTATACATTATTATTGGTATAACGATTGCGAATCTTGAGTGCTTCTGAAATGTACTTTCCTTACTTTAGCATTTCATTTATATTTTTTGTAGTTAATAATTGTGTGAGTTTGAACATACTAGGTCTGACTATAATAGGTTGTAATGTAGTTTTCTCTTATTTGGGCAAATATAACATTTCAACAAAAAGTGGTATTCATCTTCTATTTCATTACTGTCACATACATGGCAGAGTCGCAAGTTTCGTTCTAATCTATCATATCTTCCAGTCTGTACTCTCAGGTTATGTGCACAGATGCGTATTTTCGTAATCGCTGTTCTTAAATTTCTTGAAACAATCGTCTGTAAATATGGTTCAAACGATAATGTTGTTTTTATTGCTTTGTATACAATTAGTACCCTATTATCATTAATATCTCGATTCCACTCTTGTAAGTATTCGTCGATAACTCTTTGTTTAAACAAAGACAAAACAATTACCTCATTGATTTGTGAGTTATTAAATACAACATATTATCTAACATTATTTAAATAAGTTGAAAAGTTAACAATATTTTAATCGCCAAATGCATATTATATGAATAACTCAATACCAATTTTTCCCGAGTATTGTTAACTTTTTTAAGGACATCGACACACAAAAGTGTTCAAAAGCATACTTATTCGCATTAATTATGTTTCTCAAATTTAATATCCGTTTTACATTTATGTATTATTTATAGGCCTTTACGAACAATTTGACGTAATTGGACACCCAATAACTTCGCACGTCACATTTCATGGCCATCGCATTGATTTTAACGTCACAAATTAATCTGCCTTTGTGACTGTATATTGTCTTCAAAATTTGCAGTATGTTACATAAATAACACTCTTATATAAAGAAAATCATATTAATTAAATTTTTAATCCCATGTCGAAGTCAACAGATCGAATAAACACCGTTTCAAGTCAAAACATTTTTACACGATAGTTATACCTTGTAGTTATTTGGAAATATATACACAGGCGAATGCATAATTAAAGCATTATTGCGTCCGTGTTTATACGCTGAGTGATTACATTTATAATAAGTGTATATAATAAAATATTGATTTTCTGTTCTATCCAAGCAAGAGTTATTGACATTGCTTTGAAAGTAGTAATATATATTATACTGAATAACTATAAAAACGAGAATAAGATTAAAGAAAGAAATAAAGTAACCCCCAACTGGGCTCGAACACCTGACCTGTAGTAAAAGTCTATCGCTTAGACCACTCGGTCATCCGCGCTCATACAATGAGTATTTTATACTATATATAAGAATTTTTAGTAGTATCACAAAATATAGCGACAACAACAAAGCTCTCCAAATTATTCAATCGTTTCGCGTTGCAACGCTTTATAATTATCAGGATTTTAAATCGTCACAAGATGCATATAATGGATATTTTAGAGTATGGTAAATGTTCAGTATTACTGTTTCCTCACAAATAACATAACTTCAACGAAAACTTGCGAATCTGAAACATTTTTTTTATTTTGTCAATTTACCGAAGCGTGAAAAGGCCCCTTTAATGAATAGAGTCGCGTTCTGAGAAAATGTCCGCACAGGCTATTAATCAGGGACGACACATTCCGCTTTTATGACATTTTTCGTTTAAATGAAGTCTCTTCTTAGCAAAAATCCAATTTAGGCGGAAAGTGTCATCCCTGATTAGCCTGTGCAGACTGCACAGGCTAATCTGAGACGACACTATACGCACATGCATTATGACCAGTTTTGTCAGAACACGACTCAATAAATAACCTCATTATAAATAAAGCCAACATAACTGAATCTAATTTTGCAGACTTTAACATGAAAACAAACCCGCTTATGGTATTCATTTAACACGTGACTTCCATTGTTAGAAAAAGCTTATCAGAAACGATTCATCGCGGCTGTTACTCGTATCGAGCTGTATTCAAGATTCGTTGTGAAGATAACTACATAACAAGAGCAGACATTGAAACAAGAGTTGTCTCCCATCAAACTACCCCGAAGACAAGCTATACTCGATTGGTTAATCAAAAATCAATGACCTATAATATTAAAATACATCAATCGCGCAAACATGTTTTCGCATTCATTAAATACAATTAAATATAAACATAAGCGAAGAAATCTTGACAGACAGGCGAACAATTAATTTCGAGTAATACAATGTAGAAACTGCAAATTATTATTATTAACGCATACGTATTCTTTTCAAACATAATTTCTTCATGATGTTTTGTTTTATTTTGCAAAAAAAAACTATCAAATTTACGTGTTCGCTGCAATAAAGAAATAATAACAAACGTGACTTAACAACAGAGTAGTAACTCAGTCTACAAAAAACAGACAAATAGATGTAGTGTATTAATAATAAAAACACTAGTGAAGATATATGCATAGTCCATAGAAATTGAACGTACAAGAGAACGGTATATATATATATATATATTAACAAAATACATTATATACTATTCAACGTAAATAACGTAATTCGAAAGGTCACTGGGGACACCATTGGGCATGCGCAGTCCATTGGTCAGAGTCTTCTTCACGGACAGTCACTTCAAAGCCACACTGAAAGCATCGCACTCGGTCTTGATAACCTTCAACGGACAGTCACTTCAAAGCCACACTGAAAGCATCGTACTCGGTCTTGATAACCTTCAACGGACAGTCACTTCAAAGCCACACTGAAAGCATCGTACTCGGTCTTGATAACCTTCAACGGACAGTCACTTCAAAGCCACACTGAAAGCATCGTACTCGGTCTTGATAACCTTCAACGGACAGTCACTTCAAAGCCACACTGAAAGCATCGCACTCGGTCTTGATAACCTTCAACGGACAGTCACTTCAAAGCCACACTGAAAGCATCGTACTCGGTCTTGATAACCTTCAACGGACAGTCACTTCAAAGCCACACTGAAAGCATCGCACTCGGTCTTGATAACCTTCAACGGACAGTCACTTCAAAGCCACACTGAAAGCATCGCACTCGGTCTTGATAACCTTCAACGGACAGTCACTTCAAAGCCACACTGAAAGCATCGCACTCGGTCTTGATAACCTTCAACGGACAGTCACTTCAAAGCCACAGTAAAAGCATCGCACTCGGTCTTGGTAACCTTCAACAAAGATATTTTAATAGTAAAACACCAGCAGTAAGTCATGTGTAATATGAACGCGTTGAACATAATTATTCATTATATGCTGTTATTGTAATTACGTACAGACACTGTACAAATTCATTACATATGCAGATTAAGATCTAGAAATTGAGATATTATTAAACAGATTATAAATATTACATTTCATGTAAACGCTTCTTGCCTACCTAAGTAGAAGAATCCAGCCTCAGTGAGAGTCTCACCCCGAACCTGCAGGTCTGAGGGACTGTTTAAAAACGAGATCAGCCTTAGGTTCTGAATCGCGTACAACGGGTGAGATGGCCTATCAGAAGGATGCCGACGACGATACGACGCCAAATCGACTGTGACGTCATAGTACAAAGCCCCGGAAGCGTCAGGCAGGACTTCACCTATTGCGATCGTAATTGATGCAATATGACTATTGGTGATATGCACCAGACAGGTCGTTAAACTGTAATCGTTTCCAGTTACATAGTCAACAAATAATAATTGTTTGTTCAAATTACGAATCTGATGAATATATGTATGATGAATAGTAACTTTTTACATTGTATAAAGACAATTGTTGTTCTTCTAGAAGTATCGAACGTTTCATATGGTGGATTGTTCTATTGTTTTAGCTTTACTCACATAATGTTTACGTTTGTTAATTTGTTTATAAATATTCCATGAGTATTTAACACAAAACGCATCTTTTTCGACCAACGAATGTCGCAAACCTTACCTACAATAACGCAGCAATAAAGATAAAAGCAGTAGTAGTAGCAACAGCAGCAATAGCAACCGTAGCAGTAGTAGAATAAGTAGCAGCAGTTATAGTAGAAGTAGTAGTAGCTGTTGTTGTTTTCATAGTGGAAGAGTTAATATGAATTGTGTTTCCTTCAGAACTTATTCAATCTGTTACAACTTACAATGTGTTCATAAATACTGTTACGTATATCATTTCAGCCAAAGTACTGATGAGAATATCCGGTTGTTTATTTGAGCATTATACATGGGAGATTGTTCAAAGAAGATAACATCAGAAGATATTTATTGTGAATTTCGTGGCTCAGTTCATTTCTATTAACAGAAGCGCCTCATTCACCATATATATTAATCAGTTGATAATATAAAAGTACAAATATTCTATAACCATTTACTATCAATGTGCTATGTTGAATCGGTGCAATCGTTACAATTAATATCATTAAATCCAACTAACACTACTTAAATGAAATGTATTCAAAAAACTGTCTGAATGAAATGCATTCAAAAAACTGTCTGAATGAAATGTATTCAAAAAACTGTCTGAATGAAATGTATTATAAAAACTGTCTGAGATAGCTCATACATTACAATGCTCAATGTGTCTGAGATAGCTCATACATTACAATGCTCAATGTGTCTGAGATAGCTCATACGTTACAATGCTCAATGTGTTTAAAGAGCGTTCCTCTCTAAACTGTACCCTCTCCATTACTACATTCAAACCGCGAAACTGTAAAATAAATCAGAAGTAGCAGTAATGGAAGAAATGGAAGCAGTAGAAGTTGTAGAATTACTAGTAGTAGTAGAAGTAGTCGTAGTAGTAGAAGTAGTAATAGAAGTAGTATCAGTTAGTAGTAGTAGTTGTAGTAGTAGTAGTAGTAGTAGTAGTAGTAGTAGTAGTAGTAGTAGTAGTAGTAGTAGTAGTAGTAGTATAAAATTAGTAGTTGTAGAAGAAGTAAAAGTAGTTCTAGTAGTGGTAATTTTTGTATAAAAATCCGGTAGTTGTAAAGTTATTGAAAATATTACATCAAACTACATACCAGTGATTCCCTGATCCATATAGTGTAAGCCATGTGCCATCGGACCCAGCAGAAGATGTGAGTTTGTTAGGTGCTGGTTTTCACCTGGCTGACGGTGCATGGGTACGTTACTGCTGTCCATTTCCAGCATGAACGCGCAATCTTCCTCGTGCATCCAATATCCCACTTGATACAGGACGCCGTCCGTCTGCCAGTCACTGTGGTATCTATGACAGCTAAAACATCGCACTATCGCATCACGTCCAGTAAAATAGAATCCGTTGTTGGCCAGTCTTAATCCGCTCACATTCACGTTTTGCGGAAACGTTCTAAAAGAAAGAAATCGTGACGTTTCGAAGCACATTTCCAATTCGTCTTCATTTCTAAATTCAACTGGCCATGCCATGGTTGTTATGTACAATCTCAAAATTTAAATGAACTTTAGTTATCAAGTAATAATAATAATAAATATTTAGTATATTATTATCAAGCCATCCGATGTATTCAGATGCCAAAACATATAATGTATTTTTCCTTGTTTTTAACTATATGTAAGTAACACAATTTATTTGCGCTATTGGTTTATTAAAACACCGCATGCTTAAATAAAAAAAAATATTAAAGGGACACCGATTGTCAACATGCATTTTATCTATTTTCGGTTCTGATACCAACAAGTAAAAGAACATCAGACAGAATAAAATACACAATAATGTAAACCTTAATTGTAAATTCCTCAGGCTAATTATTAATCGACTATTGGCATCGATAACATATGTAACACTTTCTTCACTTTAAGCGGTCAAATTAGTCGGAGTGTTTCTATTGTTTGAAATAAAGTGTGTAAAATAATAGTCCATACAACAAGGAGTTGAAGCAGAAAACTCTTTATTACAAATGACATTGTCTCTATCGATGGGGTATACTTCTAATAAATTGTCTTTCTGTTCTTAATTCTATTATTGCTATAAAATATCATTTAAGCATGTAAAAACATACTTAAAAAAGGCTACATCTCTAAAAAGTGCATACATAGCTTATAAAGTCAACTCATAAATGCTGGAAAAAATGCAACTTACGTTTCTCAATACATTGTATTTATTATTAAGCTTTACCCATGATCACATACGAAAGGTATAGGTCCTGAATAAATCCTGTCATTGCATCAATATAATTATGTTTTGGTTCGTATTGGTCTTCTTTTATGTTCTTGTATGTATATTGCTCTAAAACAAAGTTCGTTTAATATTGTTGAAGTATTTTACTTAAATGCGATATTCGAGTATATCAAATTATAGTTTAAGAAATAAAACCAATCTTGAAAAATGATACAAATACCATCCAGATATACGGTTTAATATTCAAGCGATTATACCTTTAACAGCGCTTACTAACATCCGTCATCGCTTACATGTGAAGTGCTTTCACGTTTAAGCGCGTATACGACACTATTCTCTTACTGTAGATCTAACTTAAAATCGTACTTAAAAACGTCCAGGCTGTAGGACTACACCACTACGGCAAACGATCTCTTGATTTGTTGGGCACATACAGAGTCGAGCAAGAAGAAAATCCCCATGATATGTATGCAGTTGCAGTTATGGACGGGCAACGTAAAGTAGCCAATTTAAAGCGGGATTCCGCTCGATTAGTGTACGACATTATTTCTGTACAAAAAGCGAGATCCCCTTTATATTTAAGACCTACGGACGTGGCCTCAGTAATAAACCGAAGAGTCGGGCCACAGCAAAGTTGTGCCGTTGTTTTCAAATGTGAAGAAGAAGACGTCGAGACTATTCACAGTATTACCAATAAACTTGTCCATCAACTATCTGGCGTGTACATAAAAGTGATGGAGTTGCCCATAAAAAGCAACAATTGACACGCAAAATGCGTTTGTTACGTTAGTCGTTTGTAACGTAAGCCGTTAAAAGCTGTTCTTGTTTTGTTTAAACTTGTTAATTTTTTAAGTAACAAGCACTGTATAAACCGAAAGTTTATTTGCTTTGTTTTGCAACAAAATACGTCAATAAAATTCTTTTGTTTCTGTTAAGGTTGTCTGGTTTACAGTGCCGACTTAACGAACACACTGACGACCCTTGGGCCACAGCGATGACGACCATAGGACGCATAGGTCTTTAAGCCGTCACAGCGTACCCCTCATCGTTGCATGCAAATTTTCGTGAAATAGTGTGTAACCTCGAGTTAAAAAGACTTGCATTGTCTCCCTTTATGTTTATTTTACCTTATAGAATATCTCTGCGACGTTACGACTTATAAATGATGTCTCTTTAGCTGACAACACTTTGATTAATGACGACAATAGGGCCGCGTACGTTACTATCATATTTCTATGTTATGGAACATTGTGTCACACCGGTCTGACTGACCTGTGTGAATGCGCGCTAAGCATTGTGGGAAACGGACTTTCTCCATCATGGCGTTGGTAAACATAATAAACACGGAAGTGAAAAATGGTAATTAATTATTATCAAAAGCAAGCCCCATCAAACCGGACCAGCTGTAATATATATTTGGATGCAGTTTGTGCTTCAAAAGGAACAACTTTTCATGTCAGTCTATTGTTTGTAAGAATCACTAAACACGTAGATCTAACATGTAACTTAGACTAACTAAAGTCTAAACACGTTGCAAGACTGTATCTTCGAAATAGTAAATAAATCTAAATCATAAATAAATATTATATTTATAATTAAATACCTGCTGAAATTTGAGAACGTAAACGATTTAAAATAAACGCTGTGAACATTCCAAGGAATCGTACGTGTAGGCCTACTGTGTGAGATGATTAATCAGGGATAAAATAAAATGGAGTTCGAAGGATCTAACATTTTGAGGAGGACGTCATGGTATCTTGGACATTTGGCACTTTCATAGATTTATTTAGTAGATACTGAAAACGCTGAATGTGCTAATTGCAACATCAAATGCTAATTGCAACATCAAAGACAAGCAGGTGAGATTTTTACAGCTTTATTTTTCTTGACATAATATTGTATGTTTTCCATTAAATTTATATGCCAGTGTGTTTTTTTTTCACCATTTTGGGAATGGGGCAGGGTCCCTTTTAATTGGGAAATAACGTGTTCTTTTGAGTAAATTTGGGAGATTAATATTGTTGCTTTTATGATTTAAAATACTTTGAAATTGATAATAATAGTGATTTCAGTAAGATATATTTTAAGGTTAACTTGTTTAGCTTGACTTTGAGATAATTTACATGTTTATATAATTATTAAAATATTTTTTTTGTGTGGAAACCTTCCATTGGGAATTTTTAGGTCCCGTTTGGAAAAAATATATACTTTGTTCCATTGGGAATGGGTCTCTTACCGGACCCAAATTTGAACGAAAAAAACCCACTGTATGCTCAATTTTAGCTCGGCTGTTTTCAGGGAAAACCCTAGGTATTGTCATGGACAGCGCGTCGTCAGATGTCCGCGTCGTGCTAAAACCTTTACATCGGCTCTTAAATCAAAGTGCTTCCACCTATAACTTTGAAACTTTATATGTATATGCACCTTGATGATTTCTACACACCACACCCATTTTGTGGTCACTAGGTCAAAGGTCAAGGTCTCTAACCTCTAAAAAAAAATATTAATAAATTTCATTTATTCAAAACTGCACTGCAGCCTAGAATGGCACCCATTATGTGGTGCTCTTGTTTATATATAATTTAAAAAATGTATTAATAACAAGAATAGTTGATGCATGTATAAATAAAAAGATACAGCCATGAACAGTGTGTTTTAAATTTTAATAAATATGCTTTGATTGCGTATATGCAAAACAATGAAGTCCATAAATTGTTTACTGATTTTTAAAATGTTGAATGTCACACCTTACGTACCACTCTGTTTATGTACTGACACTTTATGTACCACTATCTGACACTTTATGTACCACTATCTGACACTTTATGTACAATATTTATAATATATAGATAACTCATTTAATATGAATGTGTGTTATTGATGAAATGTATTTTGTGCGATAGTATTTATGAATTTAGACTTATATATTGGCCATAGATTTTATTTTTTGTCAGATTGTCTAAGAGTCACTGAGTGTCTTAGTGTAATTTATTAGCCCAAGTACATGTAGTACTTAATAAATGATTTATTAGTCTTACCTGAAATTGAAGTAAATTATAAAAATTCATTTGTCTCTTATCTTATCCTGACTAAGGATTATATAGTCTAAAACGTTTGTATTATATTGTAAAATTGAAATGTGATACTTTGAAGAGAAGAGAAAATGACCTTAATGTTCTAACTGTAAAAAATCAAATTATTTCCTTCTTTAGACTTTAATCATGTTTAGAGAATGACGTTGATTCATTAAGACTGCTATGAATGAATGGACAATAACACCTATATGTAGGTTTTATGTAGGTGGTACGTAAAGTTTCAAAGTACCGGTAGTACATAAAAGGTCTGGTACATGTACATAAGGTGTTACACCCTAAAATGTTCATGGTATCAGTGTTTCAATAATGTAGTGTTTCTTATTATGTATTGCTTAGGTTGGTTTGTTTCAAATTTCAAATTTGCATTTATTCTAAAGCATTTTCAGTCATTTTGTGAATTCCATGTTTTTTGTAATAAGGTGAATTATGATACACTTTGCGTCAAATATTAATTCATGGTCGCTGTGGTGTAGAGAATGTTGTCCGCTGGGCGTGGGTTCGATCCATACTCTGGGAGAGTTCTCATTATCGTCTCCATGGACAACAAGTACTGGTGTACCAAGAAGTAGTAGTAGTTGTTGTGGTGGTGGTAGTAGTAGAAGTAGTAGTAGTAGTAGAAGTAGTAGTAGTAGTAGTAGTAGTAGTAGTAGACTAGTAGCAGTTTAAGTAATATCAGTAGTAGTAGTAGTTGTAGTTGTTGTTCTTGTTGTAGTAGTAGATAATTAATTAATTAGTTGTAGTAGTAGTAAGAGTTGTAATGGTTGTGTTTGTATTTGTATTGAATTCTGATCATACAACACAATGATGCTGCTGCTAACGATGATGATGATGAATATGATAATGCTGCTGCTGATTGTGATGATGATTATATGATGGGACTTCGGTATTATAAAATTTTGGAGGTTCAAACACAAAACCTGTTAGATAATAAAACTTCTCATTTTATGACAAAAGAGCTAGATTGTAGAGTAACAAATAAGTATAAAATTCCCAAATAGGAAAGCTACCATAAAAGGACCATGTGGGCTTCATCAAAAGCAATGCGTGACACAGTTATATCTCTTTCAAATGCACTCAGTATTGCTGTTCCAATTGATATGCTCAGAAATGCTTCTGGATGGGCATACACCAAAGAGTACTTTCCTTCAATTATTTCTTCTAAAGACACATAATAACAGCACTGTCACCCTTAGCAGGAATTCCTGACGCCCCCCCTTAGATGTTCCCTCCCCAGACATTTCCCCACCCCATTTTAGTTTAAGTGCTTACACCCCCCTACCCACAATAAATTTATAATGGTTTGGTTGAAGTATAATCTTGTTTTCTTTGGATTAATCATTCATTATTTTTGTTAAACTGTTTAAGGATTGCATGTAAATAAATAGTAAGTGCATGTTGATGTACTAGAGGAATACATGGGATATTCTCAAAATCTTACACATGTTGTTTTTAATATAATTAAATAGGATCAATTGATGAATTAATTCAGTTTGAGTAAACTTGGGCTGGGTTGTGGAACTATAGTAATTTGTTTGTTTTTATCCAATTAAATAGGGTACTATGTAACTGTTTCCGTGATCACCAGGACGTGGAGAACATACTCTCGTTTGCACATAAATTGAAGGGCAAACCCGAACTCGGTATAAACAGGGATTACCCAAATGAAATAGTTGAGGCCAGGTCCCGCATTTGGCCGAAATTCAAAGAAATGAAGGCTGCGAATCCCCCACGTACAGTACATATTGGTTACCCAGCCAAACTAATTGTGCAGAAAAAGGTAGTGATTGATGAGTTCCCCGACTGGAGAGAAGTACTACAAACGTCTAGACTAAAACATAAACAAACTGACCTTAACAAACATGGAAACATCACGACGCCAAACAGTTCTGAGCTCCCAACTCAGAATAGGTTCGGATGCTGTATGGAAACCGGTTCAGCGAGTAGTGAGAGCGATTCCCAAACCCCCGATATCGAGACCGAGGAAGAGGTCGACCAATACAGCCAGGTCATGCGGGACTACGAACACAGGAAACAGAAACAGTATGTCTCTTCAATAAACTTTTCACCGACGCCACCGAATGATAAACCCCCAACGCTACAGAGTGATAAACCCCCGGAAATAGCGACGACTTAGGATGTTGGGGGCGATGTCCCGATCAACAGCTTTGACTGTAAGAAACGCCAACATATTAATATGAAAACTCTTAAATTGGGTTCGCTTAATGTTTGCGGCCTTAAAAGGCGTTCGAACTTTCCAGAATTTATCTCCCTTATACATGACTATGACATATTCCTTGTATCGGAATCTAAACTTGATCAGTATGATGTGATCAAAATTGACGGTTACACTTACATTAATATACCTAGAAAGCAAAAAACACTTAGAAAATCTGGCGGCATAGGAGCATTTGTTAAAAACTGTATACTTCCATATATTGAAGTGATTGAAACCCAATGTGACTACTTAATGTGGTTAAAATTATCTAGTAAATTTACAAATTTAGACGAGGATCTATTATTTGGTACAGTCTATGTGCCTCCAATGACGTCGCGTTTTTATAACAATGATGAATATGAAATGTTTGAACACGAAATTTCAAATATATGTAACAAATATTCATATGTATATTTATTTGTATTAAAAAACACTTCCAAATTCATGCAAATACTAATGAATACAGTTTCTAGATAATCTAATTATTTCCAAGAACTTAAAAATTACTTTACTAATTTATAAACATTGTTATATGTCTCTTCCATGCATATAGCAGCATATTATATAAGTTGAGTTGTACACGCATAGTTAATTTTACTTCTCAATGCAAGAAAATGTCACACTGTGTTGTATAACATGATCATCTTTTCAAGTGCCTATGCACTACAATAATCCTATAGTTACAAGTATTGTAATATATCACTATGATACTATTTTTTATTTAATTTTTGCAAGAAAATGTCGCAATGTGTTGTATAACATGATCATCTTTTCAAGTGCCTATGCACTACAACAATCCTATAGTCACAAGTGCTGTAATATACCTCTATGATACTATATTATTGATTTAAGTTTTGCTCCTAAACTTATGCGCATGCATAGCATGTATTTTTAACAGTGCATCCTTGTTATAGTGTAAGACACATATTAAGAACTACATGTACTGATTTTCTTTACCTATTGTGCATTCAGCCGCCGTTTGTTTTGTTGCAATATCGAGGTTGAAATATTTTGTACCATGTTCAATTAATTTTGTTGTACAGACATCATAACTACCTTTCCGGCAGTATCCTAGCTCACGGAGTGTATATTGACAGGAGATGAATCGAGTATTTGACCCTTACTGTAGTAAATTCAATCTTATGCAAGACCTATTCATCCGATTTTATTGGTTTATACGTTATCTTGTTGCTTATTAATTCCTCTTTCAAAAAATATAACTTTTAGTATATTCCCGTTGTTATTAATGGATTTATAGCGAGTTAAACACAAGAAATACACATTTTATGTTTTACCACCGCGCGTTTTAACGTGTTGTGGCTATCGATCTTTTACGATTAGCGTACAGCGAAGTGCCGAGGTTATACATTTTGATGTACCCACTCACGTCTTTTGTTAAATTATAGTTTCATTTCTCGGCCGATTTTGACAAATTATATATCATTAGAAAGCTTACGTTACGTAGTAAACAGATATATCAATATATATTAAGTTTTTCTTCTGATTTCGACAGCCCGGCGAGTTATAACTTAAACTTTTGCAAATATCATACCGTTTTGGAGTTTTAGAATCTAGATTTACGGTTGACATGTTCGTACTTAATACCAATTTGTAGCGTTTATATTTGGAGTTCAGTTTTAAAAATTACATCTTGCTTAGGAGAATAAAATTCTGTATACGATAGAAAAAAAAAATTGTTTAAAAACGAAAGTAATTAAGGAATGAAGGCGGGAAAATGTAGCGCGCGTTCCTAAAGCACTGAACTGATGCTACGGTCTTGGCGATTATGCTTTTGTTTAGAAACCGGCCATTTAATTTCTTTTTAGGGAATATATTGTAGTATTTTGTTCACGAAACATATCAATAAAGCTTATTATAAATAAATCTTAATAAATTAACGATTTCAGCTCCTGTCTATAACACAGAAAGGGTGTAAAATTTATGATGAAACAGCGTATATAGCGGACCCTCTCGATATTATTCGGCTTTGCATGCATACTTGAAATAAAATGGGTGTCAAAAACATTCATCGTTTGCTGTTTATTATCAACAAGGTAATTATGTATAATTATTTGAAATGTTATTTACCTTAAATTATCAATTTATTAAAGATTCTTGAAAATCACGGTCCGTGTTACGCGGGTCATTTCGTATTTTGACATCAGGGCATCATGTCCAACTATTGAAAATCAGATTTTTTTTCACCGGGACGATGACGGCTTGGATTTAGACAGGCAGACAGATAGTTTATTCAGACTTAAACAACAGTACATCGTCTTCAACTCAAATATATAAATTATTTTAAGACGAATTGTAAGGTGATTACACATAAAGCAGTGATGATTCTGAGAATGTTGCCATGTTTTTTATCCGTGTAATCTAGAGTCCATGGTTTGAGCATTGTTATCGCGGTGTTCAATAAAAGATATCTCAATAATCTTGTTTATTGATAGATCTGTGGTTTTATTGCCCCTGTGTTCAGCACAAGCCAATTATCTCGTTATGATCAGATACTGTGCCGACCAATACTAAATAACACTATGGTGTCATACGCCACAGCAGGGACCTATACTTGTATATTGGTCCCTAACCACAGGTGGCAATGTCTGGTCAGTTTACACTTTTTATGATACCTCCATGTCTTCTCGTGGTATTAGTGGTCATTTCTTGGAGTAATGTAACGCCAAATACTCAATTTTGCGTTTATAAGATATGTAGCGTATTGAAAACATTTATAGTCATCTGCCCATACAGATTGCCATAAACTAAATACTGTATAGATGTCAGCCAGCTAAATCACAATAATTATAAGTGCTTAATACCTATACATGTACATTTTAAACCTTTAAAAAATCTAATACTTAACATTTAACGTATTTAGCGGGTACCGGTAAAAAAACTCCGTCATTTCGTAGTCCTATAAAGAGTGTATGGTAGTGTACGGAACAACATAATTAAAAACAGCATTCTCATTTGACCACAACAGGGTTAAATAATCTTTCCGAAAAATACAAATAATACAGAGTTTTAATTTAGAATTCTATATATTTATAACTCTGTTAACTTATAAAGATATTTCAATATACATGCATAGACAGTTGACCGTGATTTTCAAGAATCTTTAAATAATTTTAATTAATTGATAATTTATGGTTAATAACCTTTCATATAATTTTACATAATAACCTTTTTGATAATAAACAACAAACGATGAATGTTTTGACACCCATTATATTTGAAGTATGCAAAGCCGAAAAATATCAAGAGGGTCCGCTATACATTTGTATACGCTGTTTCATCATAAAATTAACACCCTTTCTGTGTTATAATCAAGAGATGAAATCGTAAATTTATTAAGCTTCATAAATACTTAGCTTTATGGATATGTCTCTAGAACAAAATATTTCAATATATTTCATAAAAAATATAATAATCATGGCAAAGGAAATTCAATGGCCGGTATCTAAACAAAAGCATAATCGCCAAGACCGTAGCATCAGTTCAGTGCGTTAGGAACGCGCGCTACATTTTCCCGCCTTCATTCCTTCATTACTTTCGTTTTTAAACAATTTTTTTTTCTATCGTATACAGAATTCTATTCTCCTAAGCAAGATGTTATTTTTAAAACTGAACTCCAAATATAAACGCTACAATTATGTATAAAGTACGAACATGTCAACCGTAAATCTAGATTCTAAAACTCCAAAACGGTATGTTATTTGCAAAAGTTAAAGTTATAACTCGCCGGGCTGCCGAAATCAGAAGAAAAACTTAATATATATTTATATATCTGAAAACTGCGTTACGTAAGCTTTGTAATGATATATAATTTGTCAAAATCGGCCTAGAAATGAAACTATAATTTAACAAAATACGTGAGTGGGTACATCAAATTTATAACCTCGGCGCTTCGATAGAAGATCGATAGTTACGACACGGTCACGTGACTTAGACACAACAAGATATTTGGCGTAACGGTCCCGTTTCATATCCGTGTAATCTAGAGTCCGTGCCTAGCTAGACTGCTACAAATTATCAATAACATGAGAATATTAAACTCACCCCATGTACAGGTCCAAATGTGGTGCCTCTGGTTAATCATTGAAGAATGTTCACACATGCTTTAAAAAAAAATCCAAAGTTGTCAAACAAGCGTGAATCGCACATGTCAACACAACTCTCATGCCTGTTACACTGACCTGATTAACTCACGTGACCATGCTTACGTCACCCGTCAATTACTTCTCTACGCGCTTGTAACCTATAGCCTGTTTCATTATTTGAGGTTACTATACATTTAAAATGTACTACGCCCATGTAAAAGTCCAATAACTAGGTCAAAAATCAACTGGACACCCCACCCCCCTTTCCAATTCCCTAAATAATTATACCTAGGAAAATGTATGTTACTTATCTTTCTTAGTAGATCTTATCTAACCATGTCATGTGAAAATTATGTTTATATGACAATATTGTTCTGTATACTCATATGTTGCAATTGTAACTTGAGTTAAATAAAGATATGTTCTGTTCTGTTCTGTTAAAAAAATATGCATTCATATGCATATAATCCAATTATTGGATGTCACTGATATTTTCAATTTTACTAGTAGCTAATTAAGACTAATTAAAACAGAATTGGACTTTCCATGCAAAGAATTTCATTATTAATAATATAATAATATAATAAGCTAATGTAATCAAAACATATTGATATTTTAATAATTTAACTCAATGATATTAATAATATTTAAATTTGCCCCATAAAACTAGGGCAGGTAGATAGGAAGGATTTTTTTGGAAAACCAACAGTGTTGTCAGTGTAAAATATTTGTAAAACTTCTTCCATTTCAGTTTTACATTTTATGACATGCAACATATTCTATCCTAGTTTATTTTACTATGGTAAGTCATTAAAGTGTTATTTATTTTTCAACTATATAATGTGCTAATCTCATCTAATGAATTACTACCCCATTTAAACATGATACCTAATCTAAATTCATTAATACAATAGTTATAATTGTTTTATTGTAACATACTATTCCACTAAAAATGACCATCATAGTACATCAATGCTGTGCTTTTACTAAATTTTTCATTGATCTCAATTATTTAAAGAAAAAAATCTATCAGGCACCTATAACAAGAAATATCTTTAAAAAAAGATATACGGCGTTGATTGTGGTTGCAGTTAATGAAAGGTAAAGACTTCAATGAATGAGATCAAAGATAGCGAATGTCTTTTTCTGTGCAGTTCTTAGCTGCAGCAAACGCAGTACGGGATGATACGCGGAGTTTTCGCGGCTTATTTTACATTATTACATATTGCTGGTCATAAACGTATAGATACAAAACAGAAAACCAAAAGAAGAATGGAAGTGAAATTAAAACATATGAGTCAACCGGCCACACGCGAAGTATCCGTATATATTTTAAATATTTATACGCGCGTTCTTCGAACAAACCTGTTTTACTGGTTTGTCTGGCGTTGCTATTTGATTCGATTTTTAACAGTATCGAGAATCATTGCGCTCATGCTTAATTCATTAGTCAATATGATGGCATAATTCTTGTTAAATTAATTAAAAATAATATTTATTGACATACCATATGATATCGCTGGATATCTTCATTTAACATCTGTCTGGTCTAAAGAAAATTCCAGTTCACCTAGTTTACGCTATACAGGGGGGCACGCGTATACGGGAGCTTACCGCGTTTAAGTGAGAAATTTGTTGCAAAACTTCAAAGATGGCGTCGTTTGTTGGATTTTCTTAAAGGAAGGGAGGATATTTTCACCCGGTAAACCCCTTTGTATTTATAATTATTTTAAATGAATACGTTGTTTCGGCTCTCCGGTGTGTGTGCTTCCCTCGGTTTTTTGTTTCAAGATCGTAGACGGCGGGATAAAAAAGTTATTGAAGGAAAACCGTCCACAAATCTGTTGTCTACTTACGGGACGTTCGAGAAATTGGATGTACAAATATCATTTTCTCTTATAATACACAGTATTGACACACGTGAACAGTAAAATATAAATAAAATCAAGATTATTTTATTTTACCGACGCCGTTTTATCACTGATAATTAATTTATTGGCAAACATTATTGGTTTAACCCCCTTTTTTGGAACTGACTTCCTTTTAAGCACATTTTGGGACCTGACTTCCAAATAACAAACAGCTCTTTCATATGTAAAAGAGCTTGACATGATATACCTACCCATCTTAAGTAAAGTGTATATGTGTACTTCAATATTATAGTTTTATAGCATGTTACGTGGTGCAATATAAGTGTTTTCTTTATCATGTTACTTACTGTAGAATAATAATAATGCTGTTCGAAAAACCTGCCGACCAATTGAATCAATTCACCTATTTTCAAGAAGATGGGTTGTGTGGTGGCTGATGTACGAGATAATAGAACGTTTATCTTTCAGAAATATTATAATTAATTTCATGTATTTTATGACGTGTCGAACTTATTCTGCTATGAACTTTTTTTAACCATTCTTTTACTGTCTTTTCAGGTGATGCAGGTTAAAGGGCGAAAATAAGTGCATCTTACGTTGCAGTATATGTTATGAGGAATTTTACATCAGGGGAGGATTGAGATATCATGCCCCATTCATGGACCACATGAGTTTAAATGTAGAATATGCAAGAAAGAATCCTTCAACAGAGCCGGACTAAAACAGCAAATAAAAAACATGAACATAACAAAACATGTACAGCTGATGTTTGTAGTGTTTTTGTTTTATTTATAAAGTCTACATAGACACGTCTGACATATAATTGCTATGAGTGCTACTTACTTACACGTTTTATTCCGTATATGTCATGATGCTAGTTCCTCACTTTGTTATGAAAATAAACCATTATAAATTACGTAATTTCTTCCTACGATGTCTCTGCATAAATTTTCAATTGTATTCAGCACTTACATACATGATAAAAAAAGATTTGGGTCGGATTTAATTCGTTATGCATTTGACATATTAACATTACTTACGATTAGAAGGCAATGTTAGTAACAAACGAAATAATTTTTCTAAGTGAACCAATACTTTATTCCCTCAATACAACAGTCATAAATAATATGTATTCACATAGGTATAAAAGAGAAAACATACATGTATAACATATATATTGATCACTTCTACTGAAATCATATCGTGTATTGCATTTGCACAAATCTTTCTATCCACTACAAATTCACTTTTTGCGATTATAATATAGTGACCAACGCATAACTGGTTTAAAAGAAGGTCGTCCAAAATGTGTCACATCAAAGTCACATACATGTATCAGTATCGTTATGGTAAAACGCGTCAAATGTCATTGTATTAAATAAACAATTCATATTTAAGTATCATAAAAAACATCCACCGATATGCATCTTCTAAGCAGATGTCAGGTATTCCAAATTGCCTCATGTATTCCGAATCGCAACAATTGCAGTATTTGGTTACATCAACCTTATACTAGTATCAAACCGGCTTTACCCTCTTCTGTTTTTCATTACACTTCTATTGCACGTATATGTGATTGTTTGGCAAGGTACTTCGACGTAATCTTTTTTGTTTGATAGGTGGGTTTTCATGTACCTATCGCATTCTAGAGCGGTACACACTTCGTTACGCCGTCTTTTTTTAATCTTGGCATCCTCAACATATATAACTGGCGTCTAGATATCTGGAAATAGTAAGCATAGTATTCCGTTGGATGCATAATCAAACATAAGTATGTCCATATGTGTTAAAATAAACAGGTAAGAATTACACTGTGTTTATAATACCGTCGAATGTCTTATATTACACACACTAAACGTTAGCGTTAAGTATGCGATAAAACATATAATAATACAAATTAATAATAAAACAATTAATAGAAAAAAGAAAACTCTTGATTTCTTCAAGTGAAAATGTTTTCCAAGACATTCCAACCAATTCGGAATTCATTCACGAAAGTTATTTCGCAAACAACCTTGTAACATAGGAAAGAGGTGTTGATCATTTGGAAGTCAGATCCCAAAATGTGCTTAAAAGGAAGTTTAGTTCCAAAAATAGGGGTTAACCCGTTATAATTCGGCATTAAATGAATTAATAGACATAACAACGCGTCGAGATAATAAAATATTCGTGATTTATGTTATATTTTACTGTACACATGCACAAATACTGTTTATTATGAGAGAAAATGATATTCGAACATCCAACATCTCGAAGGTCAAGAAATTTAACAACAAATTTGTCGACGGTTTTGCTTCAATAACTTTTTTATTCCGACGTCTACGGTCTTGAAACAAAAAACCGAGGGGAGCACAAACACCGTAGAGCCGAAAGGGCTTATTTATTTAAAAGAAATATAAATATAAAGTGGCTTACCGGGTGAAAATATCCGCTACTCCTTCACGAAAAACACTTAAACGACGTCATCTTTGAAGTTTTGCAACAACTTTCTCACTTAAACGCGGTAAGCTCCCGTATACGCGTGCCCCCCTGGCTATAGCGTCTTTATTATGTAACGATTATTTTCCTGGCCGCGAACTCCGATCAGCACATAGGGTAGAAACGCAGCGATGACCTGTATGTAAACTCTGACATTCACACACAGTGGCCGCAAATTGACTCGATATACCTCGCGAGTTGAAATGCAATGCATTAAAGTGAGTCTTCGCTTCCACTGCTCTCTATACTTTAACATGTTAACATGTTGACAGGAATATTGAAGTTAGTAATAAATATGAGAAAATAGCCTTTAAGTGCAAACGTTCTCGCGCTGAAAATCTTCTGAAAATAAAAGGCGGACGCACAAACTGTATTGATGTCGAGATTGAGTGTAAAACTGTTCTATCTATTAAGCCTTTTCATTAGATATAAAATTGTTTCATGCTGAACACGCAGTAAAACAGTGTTACAAAGACGCGGACATGTTTCCAATGTTCTGGTCGTATTCTCAAATCAGCCAATGCAGTCAATGAAGTGTATTCATCTGTACTTGGCCGCGGGAAGTTTTATTTGAATTCTATTGGACGCTAACAAAGGTCAGGCTAAGGTGAAAAGCTGGCTTAATACAGCTTACGCCGAAAAAAATATATAATTAGGGTGTCAAAATTTAACAAACTGAACAAGTCAATTTGAACTTCTCTTGCAATGCAAATGGAGCCACTTGAAATATCAAATTGTTCCTATACTAGTCTATTCTATACACAGATGGTGACGTCACTACGTTATTGTCACCTCTATACTTAGACGCATCACACAACTCCATTTGGAGGCATTTATGACTACGAAACAAAGAAGTCCGCGGATGAATGAAGAATTATATATATCAATGATAGAAGTTAAAGCTGAAATGATATAAACAATAATGTCAAAACATAACTTATAAAAATTGCATGACCAATTAAGTTTGAAGATACTCTTCAGTAAGTATTTGGAGGGAAAAAATCTTCTGTAAGTAATTGGAGGAAAAACAAATTCTTAGGTAAGTGGAGATATTTTTGAGTTGCATACCTTGTTATATATATATTTGATAGTGAATTTTTTTTTCAGAAAAGTAAATTTTTCGTTATAATATGATTATTTATCATTCAAAATGATGTTTTCACTAATTAATATCATAGCCACACGCTAACCACCTGTCATTTATAGGTACCAAAGGATAATGTGGCCCCGGCTTTGCATTTATTTCAAGATTTTATTGTTCAACTTCGGTAGAAACTACACTACCAGTGAACAAACAGCAACGCAATTCATTTAAGAAATACTTCGAAATTGTTCTTCGAATGTAAAACATTGTTATTGCTTGTGTTGCATGCATACGTAGACATGGTTATTATCCTTAAGCGAGATTATACGATTTTTTATATGAGTAAAATTGTAATATATTGATAAAATATATTACAAAAACACAAAATAGGCAAGAATAATTATACATTGAAAACGAATTTCATAAAATGCAGTAAAGACAAATTAGCGCCCCGAGCCGATTGTGACGAAGATATTTCGTACATATTTTCCTACAATAACCGAAGCATTCGTCTTTTTAGTTCGTGTTTGTGTGTCGTATGAATAGATATCGTTGCAGGAATTTAAAATGAACCGTTACACTAAATTTAGATTCACATCGTACATGCATGATTTACATGCGGGCGAATTCGACTGTACAGCAATTTTCGATTTCAGAATTAAATATCTGGCTTATTTCACATTTTCGACACATGTTCTTGTTAACCTTTATTTTAATTTATATTGAACTATGTGTTTTTTTCACATTTTTTATAAAAAATTTAATATTTGACACAGTCTTATAGTCTCGCTTTAAGTGATGCGGAATGGGCCCGTTTCATAAACGTTCGTACGCACGATTTCTTACGTAAGTATACTTACGAACATCGTAAGAAAATCCGAGCGTTTCATACAAACATTCTTACACAACCACCTGCTACGAATGTGTAAGCTCCTATGTTAAAGTTACGAATGGTAAAGGGCTGTCGTAGCGTTCGCAAATATGGCCGCCTAAGCTAGTTAACGTCTGCACAAATTTTCCAAAATAATAAAAAAAAGATCTTAAGTGCTTGTTTTCTTTAAAAGAAGCATGACTTATCTCTTAAAAATGAAGAAGTCGGTTAATTTGTGTACATTTTAATGATTTATCTTTATGAAATATACATTTAAGAGAGAACAGATGTTTCCCTTGTTTCCGAAATCGCGTTGAGAAAACAAGGTCAAATGTAAACAAAGTTTATTGTAACTGTTACTGCGTGTGAAATTAATGTCTATGTTTGCCTGGCCTATGTATTGTTTGCGCATGCCCGAATTCATTCGCGGAAATCTGCCCGGCTAGGTAGAACCTCTGTTGTTTGCGTTGCCAAAGAATCACGCAGCGTGTTTGTGATTCGATGAGTTAATTACATTACAGGGGTGTCAATTGGCCAAAATCTAAAATCATGAAAATAAGCCTAGCATGTGGGGGGCCAGTGCCAAAAAAGGGTTAATTATTCATTTAATTATGTTAACTGTGTTAACAATATGTCAAATTAAATAATTTATGTTAAAAATGACATTTTTTGACAAAAATCTTTTAATACCACAACAAAAATCCTCTAATTTATATCAACATCAAAAGCAGTTTTTGAGGGCCAAATTCATGAAATTAGGAATAATCCTGAACTTTGACACCCCTGCATTAGCATTGCGGGTATACCCCCCCCCCAAAAGAGGTACGATATTATACAATTGTTATAAGTTTTAAGTTTAAATGATTACTCAATATGTCTTTATCGCGAACGTAGCATTATCTAATTTTTTGTAAATACATCATTAGTCATATTACGTTGTACCTAAGTTGCAAGTTTGCATTACAAACGTTGTAGAAGTGGGAAGAAACAAAATATACAAGAACAAATATATATATAGACCAGCGTCTTCAGTCTGTTCCTCTTGGGTGTGGCTTGCGGAAACCTAACGGCATCGTTGCATTACAGTAGCGTTTCTTTTGAATTACCTCTAACCGTACTTTGTATTACTGTATAAGCATATTCTAAATACAGAAGAGAGTATTATTACAAAAGCGACTCGTATATAAAAGGTTAGTTAGATCTATGTCAAACTGGAATGTATGGAGCAAACTGTTATTAATGGATGATTGATACAGGGGACACGGAAATATTTATTGTGGCAACTTCTAACGACTCTTCAGTGCAACAAAGTTTCCTTCTAGGATTGAATTAGCTGGAAGATTATGTTCAATGCGTCAGTGATTTATTATAATTGGAATGTTAAAAACAGGCTTAGAACAAGAAAGGTTGTCCATGTGTAAATAAAGTAGTTTCTTTTGTATAATTTCATTTACAGGGGTGATATTCCAGTAGCTTGTTATCTTGTGGAAATTTCCTTAAATAATAAGTTTTCACTTAAAATAGCAATGTTTTCCTTAATATTTGATAAATTTCTTAAGTTGTATTACATAAATTCGGTGTACCACACCCTAAGAGATAGAGTAAAAGGCAGGGTAGATCCGCAGACTGTCATGACAGGACATGGTCCATTATTCTCCACTGAAGAGGAAGCAAAACTTGTCGACCATGTTAAATATATGGCAAACCTTGGGTATGGTTTCACAATATGTGAGGTTGTAGCCAAGGCAACTGACTTTGCAGTGTTCTTGAAGAAGCTAACACATGACAACCCATTGTCAGTCAAGAGGTTTCATGGTTTCTGACGACGTTGGCCTGAAATAAAGGTAGTAAAACCTAGAGCCCTCAGTCAGTGTACAGCAAAATCCACAACTGAGCATGCAGGCAGTATACTCATCCAGAAACTGTCATCAAGAACAATGATCTACAAAATAAGCCAGAATGTATATACAATATTGATGAAAAAGGTGTACGAACTGAACACTCTGCCTCATATGCTGTAAGTGGCAAGGCATGTGTCCCAGCCTTAACCTCATCAAGGTCAGGAATCACTACAATCATTGGTGGTGGCAATGCGTTAGGTACACACATTCCACCATTTTTATATTCAAGGAGCAGCGCATGAATGAAGTTTCAAGGTTCAACACCTGACTCTGCTGGCACTATTTCTAAAAGTGGTTGGTCGAATTCTACCATATTCCATGAGTACTTGAAACGCCATTTTGTACGCAGCATTCAAAGGTAAAATGGCAAAATGCAAGTCAGCCAATCCTATTGATATTTGATGGACACATGTCACATATCAATGCTCCTGTACAAGAATGGGCCCAAAAGAATAATGTGCTTTTGTTTGTGCTTCCTGCCCATACAAGCCATTGCCTACAACCCTTGGATATTGGATGCTTTGTTCCCTAACAGAAGATTTATAATAACATGTGTCAAAAATGTATGAGGGAAAATCCGTCTCCCAAAATCACTAAATTCAATGTAGCTGCACTGGCTTCAAACCCATATGTAAAAGTACTTTCTAACAGCAATCTAACGGTGTCTTTTCAGAAAGCCTGTATATATCCTCTCGACAGAACAGCGGTCCCTGTTGACAACTTCAAGCCCTCCGCGCAATATGTCGGTTTAGATCCTATACCTGTCTCAGCTGCTGATAAGTCTGACGTTGACTCCTATTTCAAGGCTACAGAGTCTGTTATTGATAAAAAGAAAGAACATGATAAAACAGCAATCAATAAAACACTAGTGGTGTTTCCGGGCAAGAAATTACCCGATCAGACATATGTCAGGAAATTTTCAGCAGAGCACAGTCCCAGCCTTTATGTGAACCAACAGCACACAAGACGCGCAAAAACAACACCAACCTGAAAATCTGTAAAAAGGTCTGTCAGTTCACAAAAAAAATCCTGTTGTTACCCCATTCCAGAACCTGTTCCTGGTTCATCACAAATAAACTTTCAATCAGATTCATATTCAGATGACTCTGACTCTGATATTTCTGACGAGGATAAGTGCTGCGTTTGCAAGCAGTTTCAACCTGAAAAACTGAAACATTGTGTGTCCCTTGTGATCATTAAATGGGCACAGTGTGTCTTCAATGGCTGCAAACATTTGACACATTTCATATATTGCTGCAAGCAGCGAGTCACTCGGCGTAATTACATATTCATCTGCCCTTGTCACGGCCAATCAAGCACTGAAGAATATAAGCATCAGCATAAACTGTGTAAGTAGTTAAATGTTTAAAGTGATTAACTGTTTCAAGTTTTATTGTTTTGGACCAAAAGTTTAAAACTATACTGTAATTGTGTACATGGTTCGAAAGCAGATGCTCTTAGAAGACGGCCATATTGGATTTTTTTTGTGAAAGGGTGGCGGAAACTACCTAGTATATTTCAAAGTTATGATTTGGGATATACATTCTTAAATCCATTCAGGTATGTAGCAAATATTATATTTTTTTGGAGGCATATTTCGTTTTCATTGTAATAAAAACTATTATTTGATTGCATCTAGTATTTAGGGGTTCGAAAGGGGTTCACGCAAATAAACAGATTATGGTTTCTTGGAAAAATAACGTTTCCAATCGTTTATTGTTTAGTAAAAAATGAAAAAAGCTAAACCTTATGGTTAGAAATTGTTGTAATGATGGTGTTTGTAAATTTAAAAGCCATTTGAATTGTATATTTCATTTATGTTTTATGAAATAACCCCACCCATTTTGAAATGGTGGTTGTTAATAATACCCGTTATTGTGACACGCGTTATGTTGTTGTACAAAGATTGGAAGGATTTAACTGCTGTGTATTGAAATTGTGTGATCTGTGATATTACTGAGGGATAATGGATATTAATAAATGAATGCATTCTCTGAAAGTGACGTGTTTTATATACAAGTAAGCACTGGCACTTCTGAGAATTGTTCAAAAACTCCATTGGATTTTAATTGAAATGCAGATAAGTGAATTTAATACTTTATCGTTATATAATAATACTGTTTTATTGTCCTTTTTGTAGAAAATCATGCAAGTAAGAGAAAATACAGTTGATCTTCTTACAAATAGTCAACTATTGGAACGGTATAGATTTGATAGAAATGCGTTTATGTTTCTCGAACAATTACTGGGCCCAAGAATACAGCCAGCAACTCACTGACATATTTAGTCTCTCTGCTATGGAAAAATCTCTTCGACCTTAAGATTCTTGGCCACTGGTGGTATACACTTAAATGATGCCGACATACACAATGTTTCACAGTCCACCGTTTCTAAAGTAATTAATGAGGTTACACAACAACTTTCATCTGACCTGTTTGTAACCAGATTTATTAAATGTCCCACCACCATTCAAGAGCTAGATGTTCAGATCGAAAAATTTCATGGAATTGCCCGATTTCCAAGAGTGGTGGGATTAATTGATGGAACTCATGTGCGAATAAAGGCGCCATCAGAAGATGAAGCAGTGTATGTGAACCAAAAACGTTTTCACAGTATCAATGTACAAATTGTCATTGATGCTTTTGACAAAATAACAAATATTGTTGCACGTTGGTCTGGATGTGTGCATGACTGCAGAATTCTCAATAACAGTGGTCTACGCCAGATGTTTGCAGACGGGCATATTCCCTTTAGAGGCAGATATCACATTCTGGGCGACAGTGGATATGCATGTTCAGAATGGCTGCTTACACCATATCTGAATCCACAGCCAGGTAGTAAGAGTGATTACAACTGGTATCCATTTATAAAAAAATAATTTTTTAATAAAAAAATGTTTGTTTAAAAATTAAACTTATAATAACAGTTTATAGCATGAATAAGGAACACATTACAATTTAATTGTTCATACAATGTATTGACAAAAAATAATTTATAACACATGCGTGAATAATTTCATATCTATATATAATTTCATATCTCTATAGAGCAATAAAAAGTAGATGAATTTTTATTATAATATAATATATAATATCTATATATAATTTAATATCTCTGTAGAGCAGTAAACAGTAGATGAATTTTTTAGGGATATGTACAGTGAAATTTTAATGAATGAGTGTGTCAAAGTGTAAATATTAAATCATATCAATATGTTGTAATGGTAAAGTATCTTGATGAAAACGAAATGTACAGTACCTAACAATAATGGAGTATAATTAGTTTTTTTTATGTCCCCCACCACTTTAGTGGTGGGGAACATAAAACACTAATTATACTCCATTATTGGTGGTATATTGTTTTGCCCTGTCTGTTGGTTGGTTGGTTTGTTGGTTGATTGGTTTGTTGGTTGATTGGTTTGTTTGCCCCAACCTTAACATTTTGCCATAACTTTTGCAATATTGAAGATAGCAACTTCATATTTGGCATACATGTTTATCTCATGGAGCTGCACATTTTGAGTGATGAAATGTCAAGGTCATCCTTCAAGGTCAAAGGTCAAATAAATAGCTTCAAAGTGGCGCAGAAGGGGACATAATGTTTCTGACAAATACATATCTTGTTAACATATATTTTGTGTACTGTTTACAACATTTTCTTGCATGTAATAACCATGTCAAACACATTTATAGTAACTTGCTTTTTCATATGTGTACATACAGTTTATATGACATTCTAGACATACATGAGTAAAGTTAATGAAACTCAGATTTTTTTTTTCAATTTTATGTTGAAACAGATCATTAACAAGGGCTGTTTGTAAAACATCCTTCCCCCCATTTGGGCTCTCCATTGTAGTAACAGCCATTGTGTGAGTATGTTTTTGTAAATGTGACCTTGACCTTTGACCTAGTGACCTGAAAATCAATAGGGGTCATCTGCCAGTCATGATCAATGTACCTATGAAGTTTCATGATCCTAGTCATACGCGTTCTTGAGTTATCATCCGGAAAACATTTTACTATTTCGGGTAACAACGACCTTGACCTTTGACCTAGTGACCTGAAAATCAATAGGGGTCATCTGCGAGTCATGATCAATCTACCTATCAAGTTTTATGATCCTAGGAATAAGCGTTCTTTAGTTATCATCCGGAAACCATTTTACTATTACGGGTCACCGTGAACTTGACCTTTGACCTAGTGACCTCAAAATCAATAGGGGTCATCTGCGAGTCATGATCAATGTACCTATGAAGTTTCATGATCCAAGGCCTAAGCGTTCTTGAGTTATCATCCGGCAACCATTTTACTATTTCGGGTCACCATGACCTTGACCTTTGACCTAGTGACCTCAAAGTCAATAGGGGTCATCTGCGAGTCATGATCAATTTACTTATGAAGTTTCATGATCGTAGCTATTAGCGTTCTTGAGTTATCATTCGGAAACCATTTTACTATTTCTGGTCACCGTGACCTTGACTTTTGATATAGTGACCTGAAAATCAATAGGGGTAAACTGCGAGTCATGATCAATGTATCTATCAAGTTTCATGATCCTAGGCATAAGCGTTCTGGAGTTATGATCCGGAAACCATTTTACTATTTCGGCTAACCGTGACCTTGACCTTCGACCTAGTGACCTGACAATCAATAGGGGTCATCTGCCAGCCATTATCAATCTACCTACGAAGTTTCATGATCCTAGGCATAAGCGTTCTTGAGTTATCATCCGGAAACCATTTTACTATTTCGGGTCATTGTGACCTTGACCTTTGACCTAGTGACCTGAAAATCGATAGGGGTCATCTGCGTGTCATGATTAATCTACCTATCAAGTTTCTTGATTCTAGGCCTAAGCGTTCTTGAGTTAGCATAGAGAAACCATTTTACTATTTCGGGTCACTGTGACCTTGACCTTTGACCTAGTGACCTGAAAATCAATAGGGGTCATCTGCGAATCATGATCAATATACATATCAAGTTTCATGATCCTAGGCCTAAGCGTTCTTGAGTTATCATCCGGAAACCATTTGACTATTTCGGGTCACCGTGACCTTGACCTTTGACATAGTGACCTCAAAATCAATAGGGGTCATCTGCGAGTCATGATCAATGTACCTATGAAGTTTCATGATCCTAGGCCCCAAGCGTTCTTGATTTATCATCCGGAAACCACCTGGTGGACGGATCGACAGACAGACCGACAGACCAACCGACAGACCGACCGACCAACAGACCGACATGTGCAAAGCAATATACCCCCTCTTCTTCGATGGGGGGGGGGGGGCATAAAAATTACACGGGAAAAAGTAGAAAGAGGAATCGGACAACTGAAAGAAGGTTACATGGTTAAGTAAGAAGAATGCAACCAGAAAGAGTCTGCAGGTAAGAAGCTGTGAAATGAACTAAATAAATATTGCATAGCCATAAGCTATAAAAGACAATTTAAAATAAGTTTGGTAACTTAAGTAAATACTGCTAATGCATAATAGACTTAGTGCTGGATATGTGACAATAACATTGTTCACATGTGGAAAATGCAAGTGAAACATTAATACATCAGTTAAACATCTTTTGTATACACAGCAAACAAATTTGTTATGCACACAATGTGCTTACTGTGAACTATTGCAACATAAAATCATGTTTTTTGTTATAATTTAAGGATTATCATTTTCTGTGCAGTGGAATTCTTGGGTGCGATGGTTGGACGGTATTTCAAACATAAAATAATAAAAATAAATATTTGTGTTTTTTAACCGTTTCAAAAAAAAATTGGGGGGTGGGGTGGGGGGGTATAGTGTGAGGGTGTGGTGGTCATTAGTGAGATGATCTTAAAAAAAATAAAAAATAATAGGGGGGGATTCGGGGTTGGGGTGGAGGGGGGAGGGCACGGGGGATGGTTTGGGTGGAGTCTATTGTGGTATGTCAGGTAAGAGTAGTTTTGTCAAAGTATCAATCAAATCTAATCATAAATAAAGAAGCTATGGCAATTTTAGCAAAATTTAATAATTTGACCTTGAGAGTCAAGGTCATTCAAAGGTCAAGGTAAAATTCAACTTGCTAGGTACAGTAACCTCATGATAGCATGAAAGTATTTGAAGTTTGAAAGCAATAGCCTTGATACTTTAGAAGTAAAGTGGATCGAAACACAAAATTTAACCGTATATTCAAAGTTACTAAGTCAAAAAAGGGCCATAATTCCGTAAAAATTACAATCAGAGTTATGCAACTTGTCCTTTTACTGTACCCTTATGATAGTTTGCGAGTGTTCCAAGTATGAAATCAATATCTATGATACTTTAGGGGTAAAGTGGACCAAAACACAAAACTTAACCAAATTTTCAATTTAATAAGTATAAAGGGCCCACAATCCCGTCCAAATGCCAGTCAGAGTTACATAACTTTGCCTGCACAGTCCCCTTATGATAGTTAATAAGTGTTGCAAGTATGAAAGCAATAGCTTTGATACTGTAGGAATAAAGTGGACCTAAACACAAAACTTAACCAAATTTTCAATTTTCTAAGTACAAAAAGGGCACATAATTCTGTCAAAATGTCAGTCAGAGTTACATTACTTTGCCTGCACACTCCCCTTATGATAGTTAGTAAGTGCTGCAAGTATGAAAGCAATAGCTTTGATACTTAAGGAATAAAATGGACCTTAACATAAAACTTAACCAAAATTTTACAATTTTCTTAGTATAAAAAAGGGCAAATAATTCTGTCAAAATGCACGCCAGAGTTATCTAACTTTGTCTGCCCAGTCCCCTCATGATAGTCAGTAAGTGTACCAAGTTTGAATGCAATAGCATTGATACTTTCTGAGAAAAATGGACCTAAACGCAAAACTTAACCGGACGCCGACGCCGAGGTGATGACAATAGCTCATTTTTTTTTTCAAAAAATAGATGAGCTAAAAATTAATAGAGAATATTTGTTACTACAGGCTCAGTTTAAATTTTTTTAAGTATCGATGTATTTCAGATTATGAAATACTGTTCTGGCCATTTATATGCCCCTTTAAATATCAAAAAGTTCATAACAAAGTTAATACATGAATAAACAATTAAAAGGTGCAATATATTAAAAAGAATGCTTCACAACAAATATTTGAATAAAGAGAATTAAAAAACTGGGAAAATAACAGGCCACAAAGAAATCGTGTAACCAAAATACAACGTAAATCTTTAAATAACTACTTCATTGAAAGGTTTACAGGGGGATGCAAATCTCAGGATTTCTGGAAAACTGTCAAACCTTTTTAAACCAACAAAGGTAGTAATATCAATAAAGACACTTTTCTAAACGAAACTGACAGGCTTATTACAAATCATAAACAAGTCGCAGATATATTTAATAACTTTTTTGTAAACGCGGCACAAAACATAGGAAATGAATCCCTAACAGCTGATGAAAATGACTCTAGCATATCTATGATATCCTCAAATATCAAACCTAATCAATGTTTTACTTTCAACCCTGTCAGCGAAGATTTTGTAGGGAAGCGAATTCAAAAACTAAACACTAAAAAGGCGGTAGGCATTGATGGTATATCTAGTAAACTGCTGAAGGCAGCTCCACCTGTTCTGACAGGTCCTTTAACCGTCATTATAAACTCTAGTATAAGTTATTTAACATTCTCAGATAAACTCAAAATAGCTCAAGTAAAACCATTAAATAAAAAATAGAAATTTAGATAAAGCAAAGTACAGACCAGTTAGTATTTTTCCCACACTGTCAAAAATCTTCGAACGATCCATAAATGAACAATTAACAACATATTTTAACAATTATTTTAACCCTTTTTTATCTGCTTTTAGGAAAGGCTATGGTTGCCAAACGGTACTTTTAAAAACAATAGAAAATTGGAAAAAATCCTTGGATGAAAATTAATTTGTTGCTGCAATTTTAATGGACCTATCTAAAGCATTCTCCCTCACGACTTGATACTGTTAAAACTTAAAGCATGTGATATGACCGAACACTCGACTGATTTTTTGAAAAGTTAGCTCTCGCATAGAAAACAGTGCGTCCGTATGACAAATTTCAATAGTCAGTTTTCACATCTATACAAAGGAGTTCCTCAAGGATCTATTCTTGGGCCGGTTTTATTTAACATTTTTATAAACGACATTTTTTTATTTTATTTCAAATAGCAGCTTGTATAACTATGCTGACGACAATACCCTTTCATATTCATGACATCATTTAACAGACGTTGTTAATGCTGTTTAAGAAGATAGCAAAACATGTATACCTTGGTTTTCAAACAATAAAATGCAAGCCAACCCAGATACATTTCAATGTATTGCCATTGGAAAAAAAATCTAGAGAACAAGCTATATCATTCAATCTTGGAAATAATCATACTATCATTTGTGATGACGAAGTAAAGTTATAAAGGGTCACAATTGACTGAAATTTAATAGTCATATACCTTACATATGTAAACAAAGTCTCAAGGCAATTAAATGTTTTGAAAAGAATTGGAAAACACCTTTGTAAGTTAGGTAAACTTTACATTTACCATTCTTTTATCCTATCGAGTTTTAACTATTGTCCTGTAGTATGGCATTACTGTGGATAATTAAATACAAAGAAAATGAAAACAATCAAGAAAGAGCATTAAGATTCGTTTATGACGATTATGTTTCAATTAATGACGATTTATTGAAAAAGTCAAATTTGCCTTCATTGAAAATTAGGAGACTAAGATCAATTATTTGGAAACGTGTAAAATAGTCAATTATGATCAAACTCACATTTATCTTGATGACCTTGTTAATCTTAAATATAATTCATATTCCTTTAGATACACCAGAACTGCTGAAATCCCCCAAGTAAGAACATCAAGATACGGCGTTAACTCTTTCCGTTTCGGGGCTGCCAATCTATGGAACTCTGCCCCAACATTTCATGGACCAGGTAGTTACATTTCAATCAGTTCTCCAGTTTGGTTAGCTCATGGGACGGTGAGAGCTGTCGCTGTTCCTATTGCATGGATCCAACATAGTTGCTAAAATTGGCTTTTGTTGCTTGCTTGCCTTATGTTTCATGCACACTGTGATATATGTTTTTTTTCATGCAACGAAACTGATTATTAAATATGTAAGATGCTAAAATTGGCTTTTTGTTGCTTGCTTGTTTTATGTTTCATGCACACTGTGATAATATGCTTTTCCTCATGCAACGAAACTGATTATTAAATATGTAAGTTAAATCATTATTAAGTAAAATATACTTTGATCATATTTTTCTAAATTCTATTCTCTTAATTAGTAATTATGTTTTCCTTTTATATCTTATTTTCTTTTATTTAAACACTCATGGCTTTTAAAACTACATAATAATCTCTTCGTCTCTTTTGTTATGCGTTATCAGTTTTTACTTTTGTGTGACAGCTTCTTGTTTCTACTAGAATATGTAGTATTTTATATGTGTATATATTTTTATATAGTTATTAAGTTTTTATCATGTGGTTTGTTAATAAACTGAATATGCCTGGTACTATAACAAGAAAAAAATGAATTTTATTTACAGTTGTATATATGCCCTGTACAGAACCATATTACCTTCGAATGTGTCGATCAATAGCTAATGTTGTACTGTTATTATTGTAAACCGACTTTAAATAAGTTAGTATTTCGTATCTTGTATATAAAAAGTAAGTGTAAATGCATGATCGTGTCAAATTTATTAACTATCTCGACTTAAAAAATATGTGTACAAAACGAGAGCGCAAATATGTCAAAATACTTCACACTATGATAGCTACACCATAACAAATGAAAAATAACGTTTGTTAATACATACTTACATGGGTTAAATCTGCTTTTCATATACGCATAACGGGTCAAAATAGACCCTTCTTGAGCCGGCTCTTTCATAATTTGAGCCAGCAACAAGCAGTCGTTAGCGCTAAAGTTTGCCAATCGCTTCTTATTGTTATCTATGTCGGCCACGTTTGTTGATTTAAGCACATCCGGAATTATTTATCGTCTGCCAATAAAGACATAATGGATGCTTATAAGCAGGCTGGTTTGGAAAAAAATATATGGAAGATGCCATTTGGACCCAGTTAAAGGGTGTATTATGTGGGATGGGTGCTCCAGTGGACATAGGGGTGTTAGATATGGGAAAATAAAAGCAAAATGTCCACACGAGCTCCCATCCAAGACCCACTATGTACATCGCATAGTTTTTCAGTTTCACTTTTGCATTAATTTGGATCCCTCTCAGCATGTATCTCATTTATGTCATAAAACCTTGTGTTGCAGTCCCTATCATTTAGTTTTAGAACCGGTTTCGGTAAAAAATGCTCGCAAAGTTTGCGCCCAAATCGGCAGATGCACAGGGCATGTTGACCACCCTGCCTGCCTTGTTTAAAAGTTAGCCATTTTCTTTCTTTGCAAACGAAACTAATCCTATTTACCACCAGTTGTTTTTGTGATCATACAAAATTGGCCTAAAAAAGCTTTTTGCTATTTATTGATGCATAAAAACACAAGGGAGCAAATGACAACATAAGTAACTCGTCGGCATGTTAAATAAAATGTCGGATGTTATAATTACTTATATATGTGGCCGACGTTTTACATTATTACGTAATTGTGGTCTCGTTACTGTCCGACACCTCTCATACCATGTACAGTGTCAGTGAGACCTTTATTGTAATGCAAACGTTCATGTAAATGGTAACGGCGCTGTCGTGCCGCATACCAAATAATTTTGCGTTTTTGGATAACAGTCTTGTTTGGCTTTTTTGATATGGCATCGGTCTTTCGTATTTGACGTATGATTGAAGAACCTTTTGTAAGAGTTGTCCCCAGTGATTTGGTTTTTATCGGTTTTGTTCCGGACTGGTTCGTACCAAAAGTTCAAAAATAGTAAAATCAACAGTTTTTAAAACGATTTTAAACCATGAATGTACAAATAAAATAAATTATTTTAATTTTTTTTTTATATATATTTTTTTTTCAGATTAAAAATGTGCAGTTTTGTTATTTAAATAAGGAAGAAGCAAAGACAATAAATATTTTCATTTGTAATTGAATCACGATTTTATGTAAAACAAGCCATAAACAAACCTTATACTAGTAAATTAAAACTAATCTCAAGTCACAAATCAATCAATTCATTGAATAACATACACCCTTAAATAAACAATAAATATAACTCAAAAAGACTGTAAACAGATGCTGTGTTGATAATGAAAATGGTATATAATATTTCTATATCTGATATGAACACTATGATATATGTAAAACAAGAGCAGCGCATAACGGGTGCCACGCTCGGCTGCGAAAGCTTGTCAGATTTTTTTTTAGAGGTCACAGTGACCTTGACCTTTGACCTAGGGACCCAAAAATGGGTGTGGCGTGTAGAGCTCATCAAGGTGCATTTACATATGAAGTTTCAAAGTTGTAGGTGGAAGCACTTTGATTTTAGATCAAAATGTCAAGGTTTTAGCATGACGCCGGCAGACGACACGAAGAGCTGGCTATGACAAAACCTCAGGTACTGTCCGAAAACAGCCGAGCTTATAATGTAATCAAACACCTCAAAATATAAAAAGCAGATTCACAAAAAATGTTTTTAAGACAGACAATAGATTACGACAAAATACAGAACCAGTTTGCAATCAACACAGTGGTTGATTCACATTTAAACAATCCATTATTTGAAAAGCTGCATATACCATAAAAACATACATAAAAAAACTTAACTCTCAAAACAAGTCGGCGAAAAGGAGCTTCTATGAGCTTACTTCTCTTTTTTTGTTTACATCTTATAAATGAATTAAAGCCTCGCTCTGAGAAAACAGGGCTTAATGCATTGGCGTTAACTCTTTAAGTGCTGGAACCAAATTTTAAAGGCCTTTGCAAACAGTTTGGATCCAGATGAGACGCCACAGAACGTGGTGTCTCATCAGGATCCAAACTGTTTGCTATTCTGATTGTATTCTTTGAAAAAAATCGAAGAAAATGATAATTTTATAAATTCAGCAGACAACATTTTAGCAGAAGACAAATTTCCCAGCATGCAAAGGGTTAAGTGATGTCCCAGATTAGTTTGTGGGGACTGCACTTGCTAATCAGGGAAAACATTTTAAGTGTATGTATTAAGCCCTAATTGTTCAGAGCAAGGTTTATTACAATTATGAGAAAGGCGTGCAATAATGGCTAAGATAAGTGATACATAGTGTTTAACAAATTTTGCATTCATAAAAACAAATTAATATAATAACCTTTAAGGTCAGGTTTGTTGAGCCCTTTATATCTTTACATTTTGACATTAGAATAGTATTGAACAGCATTCTTTTCTGAGTTTTCATGATATAAGGATTCTATATTTAATTTACATGAACAAGATTTAGTAGAATGCATTTCTATCATAAAATATCAAATATTTTTTATAGCGCAGTTATTTGTTTTTTATTGAAAAAAACTCTCCACCAAGGGAGGGTAAATATGTCTACTAATTTACCTTCAAACATTATATCATCACATCATCTTGATCCACACTCAAGATATTGAGACGAAAACAGATAAATTATTTTGAGTAACTATGACCTTTTTGTACTCGACCAAAATGCACCCCCAAGCTAGGTCTGCATGAAAGCTACAAAAACACAACACTTCAGAACAACAACCACATAAAAACTCAAGCTGTTGACCTGAAACACTCTTTTTTATAAATACATTTACCTTGATCCAGATTGAATTCCAAGCCAGGTATACATATAACCACCAATATACACAAATTAAGCACTAAGTATATGAGTAGAAATATTTATTTTGTAAGAAACAATGACTTTGACCTTTCAGGACTTGCCTCTAGTGAACACCCATGCTTAGTCTGTATTCAAGCAACCTGCATATAAAATGTCAGTGCAATACCTCTAGCTCAGCATATGACACTTTAAACAATATTTTTAGCAACAGTGACCTTGACCTTTACCAGACAAGCCGGAAAATACTATTTAAAGCTAAGTCTCCATTACAGTTAATCAAGATGGGTCAATGCAGAATTAATTTATAGAAAGGAAACCACCTGTTTGCCGTGTTGCTATTTTTAGAAGCAGTGACCTTGACCTTTACCTGACTGACACCAAAAGCAATCCCAAGCTCGATCTTTACTTAAGCTACCTCACACAAAATTTCAGTGAAATATCTTCATCTAAACTCAAGTTATTGATCGGATACTGTTTTGCTATTAAAGTAACAGTGACCTTGACCTTCCAACAAGCCCTAAATACAATCCCAATATACACTATATGTACTTAGAACTTCATTCTTATCTTTTATTTAATCTGGGCTTAATTATTCACTAATGTGTGTTTTTCTATCAATAGATTTGTATATGTATTCATATCTTCAAATAAACAACACTTTATTTTATTCTCATTACCGGTATGTGCAAATATTCTAAGATAAACCTAAAACACCTAAAAATACCCCTTTTGAACAGCATACATGTTAACGCTCATGACCTCAATCACTATGTTTTCATGTGACCTAAGCTCTCCCATAAGTATTCATATCCTCAAATAGACAATAGTATGTATTTAATTTTCATTATGTGCAAATATTCTAAGATAAACCTAAAATACTTCAAAAATGCCCTTATGATCAGCATACCTGAATCATGTGACCTAAGCTCTGCTATAAGTACAATACGGTTACCTTGTTTTTTATGCATAGGATACCGTGACCTTGTTTAAATTGCAGATAATAAGATAGTGACCTTGAATAATGGTTACTATGAATACAGAGCCTTGTTGAATCTGTTGCTATGGACAAAATGACCTTGATTTCTTGGTAACTATGGATACAATGACCATCATCTCAAGGTCAAGGTTGATCCTCTTGCTCCTGCATGTCTTCAACATTCCTGTTTCTCTCTGCACTTCTGCGACCTTCATAAAAGATTATTTGTACAAGTGAATAAGTCATTACATGCTTTTATTTCATAAATATAAGCATTTAAACATAGAAGACAAGCAGTGTTTGTAACATAGCTATTTACTGACTAAAATTAAGTTAAGTATTGGGATTGAACATTCACTTTTGTGAAGACTGTTGGAAGAAGAGACAGAAATGTCAGCATGTGCTCATAGAAAATAGACAATTGCACTGATGTTAGTATAACAATTTGGTAAAACAAAATAAAATATGTACGATACTACACTGAAACAAGAGCTATGTTACAACTATGGCAAATACCCCTCTACTGCTTAGTCAGCAAATCTTCAAGAGCTAATATGTGGTCAACCAGGGACGAAATAAATGTCTCGCACATCATCACATCGTGGTGATGATATATTTATCTTCAGATGCTCAATTTGATATCCTGTGAAACGTGGGATGTAGTTAACTCCACAAACTAACATCACTTTTACCAGTGTGACTCCAATTTAACCTCTCTTAATCGTGTTTGCAGAGGTATACTTAAACTTGTCCTTTTTTAAGACATATTTACATTTTTCTCATTATGCAAGGTCTGGAGAAAAGCGATAGACTATATTCTGGCCCTTACCGGATCTGATGCTGTTGATGGAGGCCAGCACTCTCAGCATGAAGGAGGCGGGCACAGTGATGGTGTCTCGAGTCTCCTCCAGCATCACCGCATTCATTGCCACCACCTGGAACACAGGAAACAAGAGCTGTCACGTATATGAATCATATTCTGGGAAAACTGGGCTTAAATATGAGTCACATTCTCAGGAAACTGGGTTAAATGCATGTGTGGCAACGCGTCAAACAAACTTTCCACCCTAACTTTGAAAAGAAGAGGATTCCTGTATTCTAAAAATATGCTAAAAGCGAAAAGTGCCATCCATGAGTAGCCTGAGTGGGCTGTTCAGACTTATATTGGATGACACATTATGCACATGCATTGAGTCCAGTTTTCTCAGAATTAGGCTAATACGACAAATACCTCAGCAACCCTTTGTCAGCTATATACAGGGGCAAATACCTCAGGATTGTGTGGATTCGAAGAGAAGAAAAAAGTGTCTTGCACACTTCACTTGTGGTTGTGATGAAACTTGTGATGTTTCAAATTTATTGATTGACAAATGAGGCAGAAGTTGCTCCCTAAACAAACTGATCATCAAATGAGGATCCCTAATTTTAATCCCCTGCATGCTGAATGACCCACAATCAGATATATATATATGAGCCGTGCTCTGTGAAAAGGGGGCTTAATGCATGTGCGTAAAGTTTGCAGTCCACACAGACTATTCTTGGACGACACTTTCCGGCTTTACTGGATTTTTGCTGAGAAGAGACTTTCTTTAAACAGAAGATATCATAAAAGCAGAAAGTGTCATCCCTGGTTAGCCTGTGCGGAATGCACAGGCAAATCTGGATTGACACTTTACGCACATGCATTAAACCCCTTTTTCACAGAGCACACCCATACAAATGTGATAGGAATGCCTTCCCATTGCTATTGTCAAGCCTGTATATGCAGGACCTGATTTCTAATGAAGATTAGATCTTCATTTTTTTGTAAATGTCGTAACTTGCATGCCATCTTTACATCAATGCATGGCTGACCATTTCCTAACACAATTTTATTGTAAAACGTATGGGAATTAAATTGACACCTATGGCATAATCTTTCTTGTTTGGTTTGACTAAAACAAGTGTAGATATTAGCACACAATTACCAATTAAATCACTATATGGATAATGAAAATTGCTGGAAAAGTCTTTTTTATAAAAACCATGTCAATTAGGATAAAATGAAGTATTTACAGCTGTCAGTCCATTAATACATCCAATAATCAGGGAATGAATCATGTTCAGTTGGTGTTTAATCACAATTGCTTCAGGGGTGTTTTTCGTGACTATAACATGTACTTTATGTGACTTCTTGAAATGACTATTGTAATTATTTAATTTCACACTATGAATACCCAGAACCTTGACTGCAAAATCAATAATTAACTGTTTTCTTTCCTTCATACGTATCCATCTTTGCATTGTTGTACGTCAAAGTAGATCTCAAGATATTGCTAATAAATGTAAGGTCTACTGTCCAACCTTATAGTGCCTGACCAACAGACTGACCTGTGCAAAGCAGAATATTCATGCTCCATTGATAGGGCCTGTACAGTTTGCACTGGCTAATGCTAATCAGGGACGTAATTTTCCGCTTGTATGGAATGTTTTGTTTGAAGAAAGTCTCTTTGAACAAAAAATTCAGTTAGGCGTAAAATGTCATCCTTGATTAGCCAGTGCAGACTGCAAAGGCTAATTAGGGCCAACATGTTACCCAAATTTCTCAAGCCCAGTTTTCCCTTTGTTACCAACCTCATCTGCAGACTGTTCATCGAAGCATGGTTGTTCATGGAGTGGGGACCAGATCTTGATATCATAATCAATACCACTAGTGGCAAGTACTAGAAAGGAATAGAAGGATATATCACAGACACAATAATATTAGACAAGAGGCTTCCACAAGTGTCAATCAAATTCAAGCTTATCTACTTAATCTTATTATCATTGCACTCGGTTGCCAGTAATGAGTATACAGCTATTAATATAGGACAAATGACTTCCAGAAACTAAATCAGGGGAGACAAATCTTGTTCATAGCCACTACTTTTATAACAGGATACCAATTGTGAACATTAAAAGCCCATAAATGCTTATAATCAAAGAATATTTCTTACAATGTTCGAAAAAATAATAAAGCTAAGACAAAAATAATCAATGTTGCTTTTAGCAATAGCCAAAATTTCTACGCTAGATGTGGTCTGGTAACATAGATTAACAAGATACAAAATGCTCTTTTTTGTTTTTTGCAAAACAATATATTCAACACATGTTCATGTACCAAGTTAGTGTTGGTGTTTTGTATGAATAGATATCTTTTCGGGAAATTAAAAATGGAATATATTGTGCTACAAAAAAATTAAAACAAGCATTTTGTATCATGTTAAATCTAGGTTACAATACCACATCTAGCATTGAAATTTTGGCTATTGCTATAAGGAACACAGATTTTTTATTGGTTAACATTATTTTACAAAATATTTTGCGAAATATTTGTTGATTTTGAGTATAAATGTTACCGTATATGATTAAAACTGGGATCACAGCTTTCTTACTGTCGATGCAAAGCATTGTGGGTTTTAACTTTTATAAGGGCTAGCTCACGCTGGGTATGCGGATACTTTGATAACAGATGGCACTTCGATACCAGATAACAACAAAAGCCAAGCGCGAGAGGTAAGTTCATCCATTTTTTTAAAAAGTTATATCATAAAGATTAGACAAGGCTCATGGTCGAGTTTATAAATGGTATATCATTTTTTATTGCAAAGAAAAAAATCACGGAACAATGGTAGATTTTTCTCCAAAAAATAGAAAATTCGGTCGGAAAACAGCATTAACTGGATGAACAGTAAACATTTCAACAAAATAAACCTACTTAGAAATATTGCAAGAAATTGTTTGATATTCCAGCATGTAGAGTAATCACTGTGCTTCAAATACTGAAATTTTGATAGTATTCAATCAAATATAAACGAAGATAGGGCATGTTTTAATAGGTGGTATTCATGAAGTTGCGGATACTTTGATTCCCGATATAGGGCACTTCGGATAACAGAGACTTTCAACAAATTGGGCACTCTGATAACGGAGTTTTATCTTCTACCTGATATGCGTTTGTGTATATTATGGCTATTCTTACGAAACATTTTGAATTTGCATTGTCAAGCCCGACACATTGGGAATGTATGCATAACGTAATTACATACATATGTAAAATATAACCAATGGCGTTGTTTGTTTTCAAAAATATTATTTCTATTAATTTATATAATTAATATTATAAGTGCAAATTTTAAATAAGATTCAAATGCTTATTTCTGAAGTAATATATTTCAAGTGACGACCGAAAATAATTGTCTAAACAATAAACTTGTTTTTAAGTGGTAAATTGAGATTAAAAGAATTGAAAATACAACGGATCACGTGAATCAACACGACTGTGTTCAATTGAACTTATAGATAAGGGGAGCAAGGGGTCTTAAAGCAGTCAGTACACCTCATATTTTTTTTTGTCGTTGGTGCTCATAAGAATCGCATCATGAAGACGATACTGATGCATAGCCGAAAAAATTTAAAAGAGATTGGAAAATTCCCTTTATATTGAGCTCTACTTATAGGAAACACTTCTCTTTCCCTTTTATTGCACTTCCCTTTCCCTTTTATTATCATATTCCAAAGCGATGAGAACATGTTTGGGTAATTTGTTGTTAATTTACGTCAGTACATACATTTTTATTTATTGCCTGCTTACTATAGCAGTATCCCACAGCGAATTCTGCATTTCTGATTCACTAAATAGAGTGTGATATATCTGGTAAAAAGTGTCGAGTTATCTGGAATCGAAGTGCCATTGTCTTTGAGATGATCGGTAATATAAGTGTCCATGAAAATTTGGCATCCGACGCTTAAAACATTTGAATTTCCTCAAATACGTTATTTAACTAAAATTTAACATGTTGTAACATTAAAGGACATATTGATCTGTTATTTCGATTAGTTGGCACGTTCTTGATTTATTTCCAAGTATTTTTATTTTGTTGAAATACGTATGATCATCGAATTAATGATGATTATCAGTGAAATTTTATCTCTTTTTTTATAATCGACTGGGTTATTTTCACGACTTTCTTGCTCCGCAATACGAAGTGCTACACATGTATACCATTAATCGACCAAGCAATGTTACTTGTCTAAAAAACAAATGAACAGAACATAAATGCAAAAAAGCTGAAGAACTCAACTCTCGCGCTTGGCTTTTGTTGTTATCTGGTATCGAAGTACCATCTGTTATCAAAGTATCTGCATACCCGGCGTTTAGCTGAACCTCATATTTATGTAAGAATAAATCACTTACAAAATGCGTGTCTAAAACAATTATAATCAAATGTATCTATGCCTACATAAAATGAAAACATGACGCCAAATGTGACAAAGTAAATAAATATAACACATTTATATGTCAAAGTGCCTTAAGAATCCTAAATCTATTAAAACAATATGGGGATGGGTTTAAGAGTAATAAGTATACACAGAAATGTGATTTACCTATACAAGATATTAATTTAGCGATAATGAAGAGAACTAAGTATGTTATTATTAATTATAAAAACTTTAACGAAAGCTTCAGGAGATGAACACATTTCTATCAGGTAGTCTATTTATTAAGGAAAGTGACAATTGTGGTAAATCGCTTCCACAAAACAGTATAATATAAAAATATATAAAAATTGAGTAAAATGGGGTTTATGGCTCACTTACTGAAGCTGTTGATTTATTTATTAAGATACCTGGGAAAAACCAGCACTGATATACATGTATTCATCCTAATTGAATGCTCCCTACAGTTGACTCTACAGTTATGACCTGATTACATGACGGACATCATTAAATGGCTGGGATAAACTAGCGATCTTTCACAAACTTGAGTTATAACCCCGCATGCTTAGTTCAAGGGCACATAATTCTGTGCTGATTGCAATGACTAATCAGGGAAGACACTATAAGCATATGCATTAAGCCCTTAATTAAATTGTAAAATGTGAATATTTACATGTCATCATGACCTACTTAAGATGAGTACTTAAATGACATAATTTAATAGTAAATGTCCAGTTTTTTCAGCTATTGAACACAGAAACCAATTCACAGTCTGAGAAACAGGATTTCTAGTTGGTTGTTTGTATTTTATACTAAAATTACAACAACATATGAATGACATTTTCTATTGATATAAAATTGTTAAAAAATCGAATACACTGCAATCTACCAGCTACCAGGATCATAAAGATTGAGGCATATAAATTCCAATAAACCAGAACATACCTGGATCATACGGGTGAGGTTGAATGCAGTTGACAACATGCTTGTCTGCCTCCAACAACATGACGACGCGGGCCGTGTGGCGATCCCACACGAACACATGGCCACAGTCAGACCCACTCATCACATGGTCAGTGCCCCAGAAGTTGGCCTCCTTGATCTGAATGCATGACCATAAAGTGTTGTCCCAGATTAGCCTGTGCAGTCCACACAGGCTATTCAGGGATGACACTTTCTGCCTAGACAGGATTTTTGTTAAGAAGAGATGTCCTTAAAATAAATAATTCCATACCAGCGGAAAGTGTCATCCCAGATTAGCCTCTGCAGACTGTACAGGCTAATCTGGGATGACACTTTACGTACATGCATTAAGCCCAGTTTTCACACACAAACATTTTGCCACAGTTGGAGCCACTCATCACATGGTCTGCGTTCTAGGAAAACAGGACCTAATCCATGTGAGTAAAAGGCTTTCCAAGATTAGCCAGTGCAGTCTAAGGCTTATCAGGCTTGTTAACCCTTTGCATGCTGGGAAATTTGTCGTCTGCTAAAATGTCGTCTGCTGAATTTCTAAAATAAGCATTTTCTTCTTTTTTTTTCAAAGAATACTATCAGAAAAGCAAACAGTTTGGATCCTGATGAGACGCCACGTTCTGTGGCGTCTCATCTGGATCCAAACTGTTTGCAAAGGCCTTCAAAATTCGGTTTCAGCACTGAAAGGGTTAGGAATGACACTTTCCGCCTTGACAGGAATTGTCCAAGAAGAGACCTCCTTAAACATGTCATTTAATAAAAGTGGAAATTGTTATACCTGATAAGTCTGTGTGGACTACACAGGCTAATCTTTGATGACACTTTACGCACATGCATTCAGCCCAGTTTTTTGCAAACTATTTAAACCATAGATACATTTAAGCAAGAGATGAAGAGAATCAGAGATAAGACTCTACTTATTGAAAATCATTATCTGCATTTATATTCAAACAATTTAATAGAAAATTCAACTGTAAGCTGAAAATAACACTAAGTTTAAACACAATTCCATGAAGTACTTGCACGTAAAAAAATCAATGTAATTTTTTTTAAACAAAAGCATTATGCACTGAATTTAAGCTGTCCATAAAATGTGTCCACATTAAAAAAATGCAATTAATTTTAAAACATGCACACACATCAACAAGGCTTATTTTTAATAAATAAATAAATAAACCTTGCTCTGGAAAAAAAGTCTGCAGACTGCACAGGCTAATCTGGGACAACACTTAACGGAAGTTTACGCACATGCATTAAACCCTTTTTTCTAAGAGCTCAGCTTAATTATTGCATCGCTCATGCATCGAAATTTCATTCTGAAAACCTTAATCCCCTACCCACCATAGTCCTGGCGTTCCTGTGACCTTTGAACCTCTGTATGACCCGAGGTCGCAGCATGTTCCACGTCTCCAGCTCCTTCTTTTCCCGAGCCTTCTGACGGAGGCGGTGAAACGCCTGCAGCTTCAATGCCGCACTTGTTCTCTCCTGATCGCGCCTGTTAACAGAGAAAGATGTACATGTAATCATATAAAGCTCAGATATTCATTTTGACATGTTTGTAGTCCCTTCGAAAATGAAAATTCAAATCTTAAAGGCTTAATTTTCACCCCTAAGATACTGCTGAGCAGCAAACAGCATAAAGTCTGAACAGCCTGCAAGTGACTTGCATGATGTTCAGGTTTTTGCTGTTTGTGTGTAGCCATTTTTACTTGGCTTCTGTTAAAGAGAAAGCTCTAGACCGAAAGATATTTGAAGCCATTTTCTTATATTTTAACAGTAAATTATAAAAGGATACTTCACTTTCAAACATTTTCAGAAATTTTAATAGCCGAATAGAGCCTCGCTTTAAAAATTCCATTAAAACAAAAAGAGTTGTCTCTGATAAGCCTGTGCAGACGACACTGGATAATCTGGAACAACATTAAACGCACATCAGTTAAGACCCATATTCCCTCAGTTCGGCTTACATCTAAATAATTGCATATAAGGTCTACAATTTTATACATTATTATACACTTACCTTCGAGTAGCTTCATCTTGCCCAACCCCATCATTGCCATCCGCATTATCCTCACTACCACTGTCGCTGTCATCATCATCATGGAGCTGAAAGTGCCCGGTAGGTGGCCCACTATGGCCTATACGACGGTGTCTCACAGCAGCCCCAGAGGAACCTACCAGTTCACATATGAAGTGATACTATGTTTTGAGCAGTGTTTTTTGCTACATTTTAGGAATGCGGACAGGGGCATTTTGGATGAGGAAAAATCACATTATTTTAAGTAAATTTGGGTAGTTGTTGTTTTTTGCTAAATAATACTTTAAAATTGAATTTAAATGTTTTTAATATTTTATTTATTTATGTTCAATTAAAAGAGCTGAACTGGGAAATGAACTAAATGTTGAAATTTATTTAATTTTGTTTTCGGAAACCTTTAATCAGGGATTGAAGACAGTTATTAGGGAAAAAATAAATAATTATGAGACTGGAAATTGGGATGAATATCATTAGAAAATTTGACCAAAATTTTAGAAGAAGTAAAAAAACATAAACAAACATTAACAAGAAAATACATGTATTGAGATTAATGAGAAATAACTATCTCTCTGACATTCATAAACAAAGGTGGAAAAAAAGTGGACATAAAAATGGGCCTTAACCCTTTCCCACTCAGAAGCAAAGTGAAAATGCCTATATTCAACAAGCATTAAACCAGTCCAGCCTGCGAGTTTCTCAGGTTTTATGCTGTTTGCTGCTCATCAATATTTTAGGGGTTGGAAATGGGAGCCTTTTTAACTTGAATCTATAAGGAAAGTCTTCAATTAAATTTGAAATAAATTGGTAAAAACGTATATCTGAGAGTTAAATGGTTGAAGTAAACACAGCTTTGACGCTCAGTAAAAACTAGCAAAAGCTGAAATAACTATGAAAACAAGTAGACACCCTCATAGACACAAAGTACTGATTCTACTAAGGCAACAGACTTAAAGCTAACCATGGAAACAAACCTGATGTTTCTGATGTAGCATGGGTTCTTGGTAAGGACAAATCTTCAGAACTACTGGCAGCAGATGCTGATACCTCCATTTCTGTGTTGATTGCATAATCAGTAACACGCTGTTCAGACCCATTTCCAGCTAAAACTTGATTACTTGTAGGCACATCATTACTGCTGTCATTGACAGAAGAATCACAGTCCATGTTACAAGATTGTTCAGAAAGTTCACCAGTACTGCTAGTAACGACTTTTGAATGTTCAGAATCACAGAAAGCTTGTTCATGGCCTACTGGTAAAGTTTCTGGCAAGAATGGTTGAAAGCCAGTGGTGCCAACCTCCACTTTTATTGCACTTGCCCCATCTGAATCTTCATCTAATCTCCTTTCAGAATTCACATTTCTCTGTATTTGTTCATTATTTACACCAAGGTTAGGTCCAATCAAAAATGTATTTGTTTCTGCCTTATGTGATGAAAATTCCCCCGAAACCTGAGCATTTTCTACCCTCAAACAAGGCTCATTTTTAGATCTCAAGTTTTCATCAGATCTCAAATGTTCAACATCTTCCATGTTCGCAATAGGATCGTCAGATCTCTCACCTTGAACAACACTTTCCGACATTATTTCATCATCAGAGCTTTGCACCTGTGTAAAACCTACTCGGATCATGCCAGCAGTGGTTCCTTCAGTGGAGAAATGCAGACACACAACTGGCTCAAGATTCCTTTCTCTCAACGACTGCACAGCGGCTGAAACTGAATTTCTTATATCAATGCTTTCACTGCGGGCTTCAGCTATTTCTGAGGATTCCTTCAGTGCAGTCGGTGACTGCATCAGTTCACTTGAACTTTCTCTTTGTGATGGCATTGAAGGGTTCAAGTATTCAAGTTCATGACTTTTAGGTTCATGATAGGACGTAGGCTGCAAAGGATTATACATATTCTGACTCCCTTCATCAAATCCAAACTCTGGTGAATTGAAAGACAGACCAGTTTGAGACCTAACATTTTCCACTTCATTGTCTTTTCTGTAACTATTTAAGAAACAATTTCTGCTATTTTCGTCGTTGTCATCCATTGCAATTTCACCCAATTTGTTCACCACAGAGCTTTGAGATTCATCCGATTTTGAACAAAGTGACTCCGGACTGCAGTCAAACACATCCATGTCTAGCGGTCCTGTGCAAAGCTGATCAGTACTAACAGCTTTCACAGTAGCTAAACATGAGTGCTTTAATGACTCTGACATTTCATTGTTCGTTGTAGCTGGGTCGACAATTTCCAACATTTCTGAGGGTTCCGGCAGCAAATTATTGCCAAGTAGTGATTGCTCCATGCCATGCTGAATTTCAATACCAGTAATATCATTGGCAGCACCTTCATTGGAATTGTCTGTCTTCAGAGGAAGCAGACAAGGATTTACACTTAGTTCACGATTTGCATTGAAAGGAGCAAAAGGAGGTTTACTAGGGTACCGCTGGCTGCTGATGGATGATGTGTTTTCCATACACAAAGGACTGACTGTAGCTTGTGAATATTCGGTTGTGGGTGACCTTCCAGTAGTGATTGGGTCGCTTATTGATGGCAGGCATTCTGAAGTCAGTTGATCTTCGGTAATATTGGAGCTGACTATTGTTGAGAGGTCGTCTGGATTCAATGCGCCATCTGAAGGTGTGGTACTAGTTGCAGATAAGTTTTCTTTAGAGACCTGAGCAGCTGTCATAAGTGTTCTATCTAATATAGGTGGATTTTCAACAGTTAGTTGACCATCTATCGAAAGTTTAGCATTAGCTACAGACACATCATCCCCAACAAGTGGACCATCTGTTGAATGTTGGGCGCCTCCAATAGGTTCTATCGCAGTTGTTGTTGCAGCAGCCACTGAATTCTCTGATGTTGGGGCATCATAAGCAGAACAAGATGTGTTGCTTTCCACTGATTCAGAGAGGTTACTAGCCACTGATTCCGGGAGGTTACTAGCCACTGATTCAGTGAGGTTACTTGCCACTAATTCCGGAAGTTCAGAGTTTTCAGACGTTGCCCGGCCCTGTCTCATGTTCGTGTGAAGCCAACGGGTCAGCAGGTCTGACATTCTGTTCATAACAGAGGATCTGGACTCTGGCTCTGAAGAAAAAAAAAGAGATCAAAACCTGTATGAGTAAATATTTTAGCCGCGTTCTGTGAAAATGGGGCTTAATGCATGTAAATAGTTTGTCCCAGATAATGGACGATACTTTCCCCTTTTATGGAATTTTTCGTTAATAGAAGGCTGTTCGTAACGAACATTCAGTGTTTGCTGACAGAGTGGTCCTTGATTAGCCTGTTTTGACTGCATTGACTAATCTTTGACAAAACTTTATGCACATACATTAAGCCCTGTTTTCACATGTCTCATTGCTCATAACAATATCATCAACTCACAGGGAAAAAGCAAGTACCACAAAAAGAACAAGAGTTCTGCCATCAGAGACATATGTCCCCAAAAGGGATTTGAACTAGTGACCCCAATTTCAATAGGGGTCATCTACTGTTTTAAATTCCAATGCATATGTGAAGTATCAAGCAAATCGGTCAATTCGTTTCTAAGTTATTGATCGGAAACGATTTTCACACTTATTGTCATCTACTGTCCAAGGCCAATGCAAATGTGAAGTATCAAGCTAATCGATCAATTCCTTGACGAGTTATTGATTGTAAACATAGTGGTCTACCCACAGACAGACCCACCGACCAAGGAGTTGTTTGCGCATTTCACATTTCATTATTATAAAATTTAAATGAAACAAACATTTTTTCACCATGATCATTCAAACATTTTTTCACCATGATCATTCAAACATGTTTTCACCATGATCACTTATGTAAGCATGCCAAGTAGCCTCCTATTGGGAACACAGGGCTGAATGCATGTGCTTTAAGTGTTGTCCCTGCACAGGTTAATCAGGCACCACACTTTGAACTTTTATAAAATTGTTAATTAGGAGGTCACTTCTGAATTAAAATCCACTTTAGGCAGAAAGTGTTATCCCTTATTAGCATGTGTGGACTGCACAGGCTAATCTAGGACAACACTTAACGCACATGCATTTAGCCCAGTTTTCCCAGAACACAGCTCATTTGACGTAGGCATGCAAATGCTCACCTGCAGATGCCACATGTCCTGTATCAACGCTGGACGCAGTTGCCTCCATTTCTGATGCCTCAGAGCGTACCCGTATGGGTCTAGCCCCTGGCCCAGTGTCAGACCAGTCACCTCGGAGGCGGAGCCTCTTCACCGGTGGATGTTGGGGACATGGGTCTGACCCTGCGGCTCCTTCATCTGGGGTCGATGAGGGGCCTGGCTTGGGATCATCACAGTCTGCTGAATGCTTTGCAACAACCTTGAAAAAGCAGTACAAAACTAAACCCATCTAGGTATTTTTTAAGCGAACTGTAGCCAAAATGAAATGCCGTATTAGTCAATGTCAGAATTTGTTATGTGATGCCCTTAATTAATTTTGTCAGATATGTTTGCAAGGACGAATAACTCAGAAATGTGAAAAAAAAAGCATGTTCGTTGAATTGCATGCCACATACATTTTGTTTATGGATTGGTGCAAATCACTTGATGTATGGTATAATCCTAAAAAATTTATTCAATTAGGGGTAGGGTAATTGTTTTCATGCATTGTAATTATCTTCATTGATATCTATAAACCAGTGAAGTTTCATGTTGAAATCTTGTGGCGTATCTGAGATATAGCCCGAACAGTTTCATCATACAAAAACAACCAATTGCCAGAACTCTTATTTGAAAAATTCTTGACCATGGCACTTATAACCATTGAATTCTACACACCCATGAAGTTTCATGTTGAAATCTTGCATCGTATCTGCATGATACGATGGTATCATTGTATCATGATGATACATCATTTCCCAATTATGCATCTTATATATCCCTTCCCTGCCTGGTTATAATACTAATAGTGATCAACTTTGGGGAAATATTATTGATACTTGCATGCGGCTTATTGGGCAGCACACTTATATATTCTCATTTAACTGTTTTTGCCTCATGATGTACATGTTTGGAACATGGCAATTAATTTCACTGCAATGCCTTGTTCCGCAACAACCAAAGACATACTTTTCCATATTTTTAGACAAGAGTCACATAAAGCATTATATGAGCACTGTCTTAAAAACTTAATGAGATTGAACACAAAAGAACTGATGTAAATGAGGAACACGGGTGACATCTTTCTACAAAATATGCCAGTTTAGAGGTCTGGGTAACATTGATCTGTGAAGAATGTCTTAGTATGTTGTAAAAATGTTTGCACACCACATCTAATGACGATACGCTAAAAACTTTTTGAGTTACACAGTAAACAAAATCAATTTGACACATTCATGATAATTTAAAGCTAATACATTGAAAATACTTAAGGCTAACTGGCAAGTTATAATTGTTGGCGGAGATTTTAGGCCAATTTTATTTAGCAGACATTATTCAGAAGTAATCCATGCGATGTGACTGGTCATGAAACTTTTATGCCGTCACAAATTATCACAAAGTTTCATGATTATCCAATAAAAACATTTCCTTGAAAAAAACGGGTTTTAATGCATATGTCATTATGTGTAAAGTGCCATACCAGACCAGCCTGTGCAGTCTGCAAAGGCTACTCCGGGACGACACTTTTATGATTTTATAATATTTTTTTAAAAGGAAGTCTCTTCTTACCAAAAATCCAATTGCACAGGCTAATCAGTGATAACACTGTATGCACATGCATTAAACCCTGTTTTCCCAGAGTGAGGCTCATTTGAAATACAGAGCAGACTCGGCCCATATGCCACAGGTGTTCCCCTAATACCTCCTGTTTAACAAAACGTATAAAAAGAATAGTTTTAACAAACTACATTTGTACATCTTTTACCTTCTCCTCTGGAAGTTCTTTTTTCAAGCACTTTGCCTGGGTAACATCCTGCAAATAAGACATTTTTTTATGAAACAAACATGTACTTAATTAATTTCCAAGTTAAGTTAATAAGGATTTTCATCAAACTACTTTTCTGAGACCATGTTGATTATCTTAGGTCAAGCACTAATTAATCCTTTCCAGCTCAGAAGCTCAATGAAATGACTATAGGCAACTAGCTTAAAACCAGAAAAGCCTCCAGGTAACGCACAGTCTCTTATCTTAATAAGCCTCCAGGTAACGCACAGTCTCTTATCTTTATGCTGTTTGCAGCTCATCAGTATCTTAGGCTTGGAAATTAAGCCTTTAAAACTTGAATCAAGTTTAAAAAAAGTCTTTAATTAATTTGATTTTCTCTGGATCAAAAATGCATCCAAATGCATTTCTGTGCGTGAAAGGGCTTCATGGTCCAACACAGTGTTGAAAAACAATTATTGGACACAAGGTCTCGAAAACAATTATCAATTGTTTGCCCAAATTCCAACTTATTGGCCAAGGATCAATTAAGGTCCTGTGTGGACTGCACAGGCTCACCTAGCTCTGACTAAACTTTTAGCACATGCATTACACCCAGATTTCCCGAACCAGGTTCATATAATAAACTAATACTTATATTCTATCCCATTAATGTAAATCTACATTGGTTTAAGCAAAACTTTATAAGATTACAGCACTTGTTATACACAATGAATCGTGTAAGCACCTACTTGCCGTTTTGAAAAGAGTAAATATAGGCATGTAAGTTCAGATGCTGTATTTATTGCATTATACTTTTCTAAACATTTCAAGGAAATGAAGGAAGATGTGTCAAAAATACTGTTTATAATACCTGCCCAGGATTGTACTCTGTATTATTGAAAAATCATTTAATATAATCATCAGCATGATATTTTGTGGTTTTTGAAAAAAAGGCTTTGTGGACACCTTAATTCTTGGATTTCTGATTTTGGGGAAAAGGAATTGTTGTCGGTAATTTTCTGAAATGTTTATTTTAAATTAATTGCCAGCCATTGAAATCAACAAAAATAAATGTCCCATAAATAATAAGGATGTTACAGCTTATACTCACTTGTGGAGAGAAGATGTAGAGAAACTCAGACGAGTAGCTCACCAGAACTTCCTGTCCATCATTGGAGTAACTAAGGGAGGTCACTCTATGCGATTCCTTCTCCAGACTCGGAGGTGTGAACACACACTGCAACCCTGTGATTCCCTTACCACAGTAATTACCTGGGAAAATTACGAGAACATTCAATATGTGATGCATGGAAGATTTTAGCAGCGTCCTGGGAAAACCAGGCTTAATGCATGTGCGTTAAGTCATCTCACATTAGCATGTGCAGTCAGCAGGGACGACAGTTTTCACTTACATGGCTTTCTTTTGTATAAAGGAACTCTGTTATTAGCAAAAATCCTGTTAAGGGGGAGTGTTGTCCCTGATTTGTAGTGCAGACTTCACAGGCTAATATGTGACGTCACTTTACAAACATGCATTTAACCCCTTTCATCTGAGCATGTGTTCACCTGGATAATATTGGTGCATTTTTAAAACTTGTCTTGTAAGTCATTTCAAAAAGTATTGCTGCATACATGATTAATTTTACGAACATAATAACTTACACACGTTTGTATTATGGTTCAGTTTATTTAAGGTAAGGTTGGTTAATTCTGTTAATAAATAACCCTATTATTGTTGAAAATATATAATATACACAGCTGAAAAACTGACATTGGACTCACATCAACTAATTCAATATTATTTATCAGCATTGTAATTGTCTAAATATTACCATATATACATGTATATTACCATATTTGAAAACATATGCAGTTAAATAGCTTTATATTTTTCATTTCATAAACTTTCTAATAATTGTACATGATCCCCAAAATAAATGCACTTCGGAAATTGGCTTGAATTATAATCAAATTAAGGTTGCTTTTTAATTCTTCTGGCATTCAATATATAAATGCTCCATTTTAATTGTTCCTTAATGCATACATTTTAAAGCCACATTTTAATTGAGCTGCAATCTGGGAAATATGGGCTTAATGCACGTGTGTGAAGTGTCGTCCATGATAAGCCTGTGCAGACTGTACAGGCTAATCATCAACTAGAGCTTTGTCACAGACGTGACGAGTACCCCCACATGCCGCATTGACACCATGCTCAATGTTTAAAACGCACTAAGTGACTCCGTGACCTAGTTTTTGACCTGGCATGACCCATATTCGAACTTGACCTAGACATCATCTACATGTAGATACAACATCTGACCAAGTTTGGTGAAGATCGGATGAAAACAACTTGAATTAGAGAGCGGACACTTAATAAGGACTGACCAACAGACCAACAGACAGACAAGTTCACTCCTATATACCCCCCTAAACTTCATTTGTGGGGGTATAATAATATTTGTCACTTTTATGTTTTTTTTGTTTAGGAAAATCTCTCCTCAGCAGATATCTAGTTAAGGTAGAAAGTGTCATGCTTGATTAGCCGGTGCAGACTCTTTACATACATGCATTAGGCCCAGTTTTCCAAGAATCAAGCTCAATTCTTTCAGACATACCTGTGGCTCTGGTTCCCAGCATTCTACGATCGTACACACGAACATTGCTGTCAGAACAACCAACAGCAAGTTGCCATGGCAACACTGGGTTAGCAACGATGGCAGTCACTGCACTCCGACACGATATTAACACATCCTTAAACCAAAAACCATGTAAGTTCTTTCATGTTTATAACTGTAACTAGCTGTTACAGACAGGTATGGACACATTTCAAACATAAGACAGGTATTTTTCTCACTATAAGGCAAAAGAAAAAGGTATATATTCAAATATATTTTCACAATTTTGTGTACATATTATTGGAAAATTTGCCTATAGAACCTTATAAACACATATCAATAAGTGTTACACATTCACAATAAATTACTTATGATTGAAATTAAATGTTTAAGAAGTAATTTGTAAGCAAAATCCATTTTTAAATAGTATGCAAGATAAAAAACACAATTTTAATGAACACAAGATGATGCGTTTAATAAATGATGATGTCAGTATCAATTTATTTGCCCATTTGAATAATTCTCAGTCCAAAACATCCATGCAAGTATCAAACAATAGCAGAAAACATGAAGGACGTTAGACGAAAAAAGTCATTTTGCATGAACCTAATAAAGAGCTAGGGACAGTGGACACAGTTACAGAAGAACGAACACACAGGCCAATCACTATATGCCTGAAGGCAGAAGTAGATGCCGAGGCATGCACAAAAGGTATAAGTATAAATTAAAATCCACTGACGTCTTTGCATGAAGGTTTGTTGCAAGATGTTTTTGCCCGCAGATCAAAGAACCTGACCGTGCCATCTTCCCCACAGCTGAGAAATGTGGAGGCCTCACTGGGGATCACCAGGACCTAGGCAGCAAAAATGTATTGGACTTAACCCATTTATGCCTAGTTGACTCTCCCATCCTTCTAAATAAGATCAATTTATTTCCAAAATTAGGGATGTCTAGTATATTTATTTCCATATTTAGAATATTTCTTACAGAAATTCCTTTAAGCAAACAGCATAGACCCAGATGAGACGGCGCATCATGCGGCGTCTCATCTGGGCCTACGCTGTTTGCCAAGGCCTTTTTTCTAGACGCTATGCATAAATGGGTTAACTCACTGGGGATCATCAGGACCTAGGCAACAAAAACATATTGGACTTTATGCATGTGCGTGAAGTGTCGTCCCAGATTTGCCTGTGCAGTCTGCACAGGCTAATCAGGGATGACACTTTCCGCTTTATCAGGATTTTTGGCATCAGGGACTTCCTATCAATAAAAAGTCCTATAAAAGCGAAAAATGTCTTCCCTGATTATCCTGTGTGGACAGCACAGGCAAGTCTGAAATGACACTTTTTGCACATGCATTAAGAAACGTTTTTCCAGAGCAACAGCTGAGAAATGTCGAGGCATCATTGGGGATCACCAGGACCTAACAAAAAACAACACCACACAATATGATTACCTATGGTCTTGTGCTGACAATCTAGTATTGTTTGTGTTTATAATTGGAGCTACGTTCTGGGAGAACTGAGCTTCATACATGTGCATACAGTGTTGTTCAAGATAGGTATGTACAGTTCACACAGGCTAATCAGTGACAATACTTTCTGCTTTTATGGTATTTTTTATGGTATTTTTGTTCAAAGGATGTCTCTTCTCAGCATAAATCCAGATTAGTGGTAAAGTGTCGACCCTGATTAGGCTGTATGAACTGCACAGGCTAATCCAGAATGGATCATTGAGCACATGCATAAAAACTCAGTGAAAAGCAATTGAAACAGGGCTACAAATGATGAGCGATGATACTGATGAGCAAGTAACAAAATCCCAAAATTTACTGTAAACAATCATATTAACATTCCAACTATATAAAACAACATCATATGGCATACCTGGGCATGGACAATTTTGATCCAAAGTCATACTTGAACAATATTGATATATATTGAATAGACAATGTTTTATAGAAACTATCTAAGCATTTTTTATGTCTTTTATAAACATATCCAAGAGGGCCAAGATGGCCCTAGTTCGCTCACCTGAAAGGAGTCGGTTCATTCAATCTTTACCAAATGTCAAACTTGACCTAGATATTGTCCAGACAAACATCCTGGTCAAGTTTCATCATTATTTCATCTGCGAGTCATGATCAATATACCTATGAAGTTTCATGATCCTAGGCGTAAGCATTCTTGAGTTATCATCCAGAAACCTTTTTTCTAAGTTGGGTCACCGTGCCCTTGACAGCCATTGTGTGACTATGTTATTTGGCACTGTGACCTTGACCTTTGACCTAGTGACCTGATAATCAATAGGGGTCATCTGCGAGTCATGATCAATATACCTATGAAGTTTCATGATCCTAGGCATAAGCGTTCTTGAGTTATAATCCAGAAACCATTTTACTATTTCGGGACATCATGACCTTGACCTTTGACCTAGTGACCTGAAAATCAATAGGGGTCATCTGTGAGTCATGATCAATGTATCTATGAAGTTTCATGATCCTAGGCATAAGTGTTCTTGAGTTATCATCCAGAAACCATTTTACTATTTCATGTCATTGTGACCTTGACCTTTTACCTAGTGACCTAAAAATCAATAGGAGTCATCTGCGAGTCATGATCAATGTACCTATGAAGTTTCATGATCCTTGGCATAAGCGCTCTTGAGTTATCATCCGGAAACCATCTGGTGGACGGACCGACATGAGCAAAACAATATACATCCTCTTCTTCGAAAGGGGGGGGGGGGGGGTGGGGGCATAATGACAAAACTGCCCCCCTCCCAGCAGCCATGTTATTCAACTGACCGGAACCATTTTGGAACTCAACTCTCGTATCAAGGAAACAAATGTACTGAGCAAATTTCATGAAAATTGGGCCAAAAATGTGACTTCTAGAGTGTTCACATGTTTTCACTATATACCTATTGAGAAAAATGCCCCGCCCACTGGCAGCCATGTTTTTTCACCAATCCCGACCATTTTTAAACTCGTCCGAGATATCAATAAAACCAATGTTTTGACCAACTTTCATGATGATTCGGCAAAAATTTTGACTTCTAGAGTGTTTACAAGGTTTCTCTAAAGCCAAATAGGGAAAACTGCCACTATATACATATAGAGAAAAATGCCCCTCCCACTGGCGGCCATGTTTTTTCACCGATCTCGACCATTTTCGAACTCGTCCGAGACATCAATTGAACTAATATTTTAACCAATTTTCATGATGATTGGGCAAAAATTGGGACTTCTAGAGTGTTTACAAGGTTTCTCTATAGCCAAATAAGGAAAACTTCCCCGCCCACTGGCGGCCATGTTTTTCAACGGATCGGAACCACTTTTTAACTCAACCAAGATATCATTAAGTCAAACATTTTGACAAAGTTACATGAAGATTGGGCATGAAATGTGACTTCTACAGTGTTAACAAGGTTTTTCTTTTTTTTGACCTTATGACCTAGTTTTTGACCCGGCACAACCCAGTTTCGAACTCGGCCGAGATTTCATTGGGACATGCTTCTGACCAAGTTTCATGAAGATGGGACAAGAAATGTGGCCTCTAGAGTGTTTACGAGCAAATGTTAATGGACAGACGGACGGACGGACATACAACGGAAAAAGACCGGTCAGAAAAGCTCACCTGAGCAAACAGGTGAGCTAAAATGGAACCGACACATATGACATGCCAGCGCAACAATATGAGCCGCGTTGATACATTTGCTTTAAGTTTTGTTCCACATTAGCCTGTGCAGTCCGCACATGGACGCCACTCCCCGCTTTGATTGCATTTTTCTTTTTAAAGAAAGTCTCTTCTTGGCAAAAATCGAGTTTTGGCAAAAGTGTCATCACAGATTAGCCTGTGCAGACCGCACAAGCTTACCTCTGTGTGGACGACACAAGCTTATCTAGGACAACATTTTATGCCCATGCATTAAGCCCAGTTTTCCCAGAGGGCCACTCATATAAACCAATGCTCACCTTGTACGTAGTTCCATAATGGCAGTCAAAACGACACTCTGTATCATGCCTCTCCAGACGGGTGTAGAATATTTTCCCGTCCCCGGAGCAGCTGACCGTCTCGTTGTCAAGGCCGTTAGGCAGGTACCTGGCACTGAAGATGTTCTGTCGGTGACCTGAACGTACCTTCGTTAACACCTTGAATATGTGTTAGCTAGTGTACACTTATTTATTTTAGCTGAGGTATCATGAGTACACATTTTTAGAGAAAGTTTTATGACATTTGGCAAATTCAACCGACCCGATCCATTAATAATAATATTGTATACCCACCTCACCTTTTTTGTAGGATCTCAGCCGAGATTTCATAACAACAAATGTTCTGAGCATGTTTCATGACAATCTGGAAAAATGTACCTCCTAGAGTATTCACAAGTTTTTTTTAGCTTTTATTTTTATTAAAAAGTTTCATTAAGCTTGGGCAATAAATGTTTACATAACATTATGATAACGTCTTTATAATAGTCCAGCTGGTATGGTATCAAAAATAAAATAAGCATAGTACCTTTTTTTTACGATACACTTGTATTTAAAGGATCGATAAAACATGTTTTTTGTAGGCCTAATGATTTTTACCGTAATAAGAATTTGATAAACTTAGACAAATCCAGCATAATATTCCATAAAAGGCATTTAACATTTAAATACCTAAACAGAAAAACAAATCAAAAACTATTGTCAAGTAAACAACACTTTTCACAGAATAACGATTATTGCCAAAGCCAGACAAACTAGTTTTTATTAAAAACAGTCTGACAACTAGTATGATACAAAAACAGAAAACGCTCTAACTTTTTTTAATAGTGTTAATTGGTGGCAGAAAATCAAAAAGGCACATTAGCCTCATTCTGAGAAATCTGGGCTAAATGCATGCGTGTAAAGTGTCTTCCACAATTAGCCTGTTCGGTCCCCACAGGCTAATCAGGGACAACACTTTCTGACTTACTGGTAACTGGATTTTTCGTTTAGAAAAGACCTTCTTAATGCGAAAAATTAAATAAAAGCGGAAAGCTTCTTCCTATATAAGCCTTTGCACACTGCCCAGCCTGATATGGGACAAAAATTCACACACTGCACAGCCTGATATAGGTTAACAATTCACACACTGCAAAGCCTAATATGGGACAACAATTCACACACTGCGCAGCCTGATATGGGACAACAATTCACACACTGCACAGCCTGATATGGGACAACAATTCACACACTGCACAGCCTGATATGGGACAACAATTCACACACTGCACAGCCTGATATGGGACAACAATTCACACACTGCACAGCCTGATATGGGACAACAATTCACACACTGCAAAGCCTGATATGGGACAACAATTCACACACTGCACAGCCTGATATGGGACAACAATTCACACAATGCACAGCCTGATATGGGACAACAATTCACACACTGCAAAGCCTGATATGGGATAACAATTCACACACTGCACAGCCTGATATGGGACAACAATTCACACACTGCACAGCCTGATATAGGACAACAATTCACACACTGCAAAGCCTGATATGGGACAACAATTCACACACTGCACAGCCTGATTTGGGACAACAATTCACACACTGCAAAGCCTGATATGGGACAACAATTCACACACTGCACAGCCTGATATGGGACAACAATTCACACACTGCACAGCCTGATATGGGACAAAAATTCACACACTGCAAAGCCTGATATGGGACAACAATTCACACACTGCACATACTGATATGGGACAACAATTCACACACTGCACAGCCTGATATGGGACAACAATTCTCACACTGCTAAGGCTGATATGGGACAACAATTCACACACTGCACAGCCTGATATGGGACAACAATTCACACACTGCACAGCCTGATATGGGACAACAATTCACACACTGCTAAGGCTGATATGGGACAACAATTCACACACTGCACAGCCTGATATGGAACAACAATTCACACACTGCTAAGGCTGATATGGGACAACAATTCACATACATTAATCCCAGTTTTCCCAAAATGAAGCTCATATAATAATATTTTATACCAACCTTTCCTATGAATGGATTGGAAACAACCAGATGTAGATCATCGGAACCTGACAGAATATTCGTCCCTTTGTCATTCCAACATATTGTGTTCACCTAAAAATGAAATATAAGCCTCACTCTGGGATAATGGGGCTTAATGCATGTGTGTAGTGTCTTCAGAGATTATCCTGTGTAGCCTGCATATGCTTATCAGTGAAAACGCTGTCCGCTTTTATGCCATTTTTCGTTTGAAGGAGGTGTCTACTGGCTTAAATCTAGTTTACCCAGAGAGTGTCATCCCTGATAAGCTGATGACAGACTGCATATATAGAATCATTAAAAGATTAAAGTTTCAAAGGCTTTATTTCCATCCAAAATACTGATGAGCAACAAACAGCATTAAACCTGAATAGACTGCGAGTTACTCACAGGCTGTTCTGGTTTTATTCTGCTTGCCTATAGCCATTTCACTTTACTTCTGAGTGGGAAAGTGCTAATGGATGGACCTTCCCATACAATTTTCAATCAACATTTATATCAGTCTTAACAGTGTTATACATTATGATATCTTGAATGTGATATCAATGATGTCAATTTTATTAACATGATTTTGATGAGCAATAGACTAACATTGCCTACCGGAAGCCTACAGGTTATTATAGTTAACTTGTTGTTTCATTTCAATTCTAAAGGAAACAATTAACAATTTCAAAAGTTGCTAACTTACACATCCTGTATGTACGTCTAGGCGTCTTTCCAATTTCATACGACGAAGGTAGTCAACATTTCCTGAAAAATGAATCATATTTACTTATAATCACAGATACAAATCATTTGAAATAAATACAGTTACCACCGAAGATGATTCATAACCTTTAATAGCTTTTTGATACAGATGTAGCGCTTTGATTATAAAAATTAGCAGCAATCTGCAAAAACAGCGCTAACTGCATGTGCATAAAGTATTGTCCCAGATAAGCCTGTGCAGTCCCCACAAACTAAACAGGGAAAACAATTTACTTCTAAACTCGATTTTGGTTTACAAAAGACTTCCTTTGAAAAAATTATTTATTAAAGCTGAAAGGGTTGTCCCTGTTAAGCCCGTGTCGACTGCAAGACTTATCTAGGACGACAATTTATGCACATGCATTTAGCCCGAGTTTACTACAGGGTGGCTTTAATGTAGTGAGTCACTGACGTGACTATGTGAATATATTTTGCATTTGAAAATTGAAGGTTTAGATGAGTAAAAGCAAACTAGACAACCAGCTGTATCAATGGTGCTTTTTAAATAGTGAACTACTGTGGCCATTTGTCACCTAGCATAGCAATCAATGATGCAATTTAAATTGCAAAGTACTTCTGAATAGTTGACTAGGCTTTGAGATCAATAGGGCTCTTTAAACAGCTAAACTCATGCTTTTAAATCCAATATGTGATCAGGAGTCAGAACATAGGTGTTTCTAAAAAACTGTTGCTACAGACAAACAGGCGCTGATTACCAACCACTTTTGAAGGTGGTCAGTCAACCCCACACAGGACCTTATTGAAATTTAATTTCAATAAAACAAATGAAAACTGAACAAATATGTATGATTCAAACAAAATTCATCTAAATTTGTGTAAGTGCAGTTAGTTTTACTTTATTACATGGAATTGCATGGCTGTCTCGTCTAATGAAAAAGAGTCTTTTCCAAAAGTTAAGGGTCCAAACTAGTTGCAATAATTTAACAACATCTTCCATATTGGAAAACTCTGGTAATGTTTTGACTTATAGTGTCGCTATAGTATTGGTTAGGTTGCAGTACACCAATCTTTTTCATATATGATATAGTGATATTTTATGAAGCCTAAGTCAATAACGATGTCGAACAGATGTTGAATATTTACACTGTTCCAAATTTCAACATAGAAATGTCAACAAGTATAGTGTGTTGAAATATCTTTGTGTATTTTTAGGTTGCATGCAAGGGTACCATCCGCCGGCTGCAATTCAGGTAAATTTAATATGTTTGTGAAGTTTATTCATGAAATGCCAGGGTTTCCATATTTTGTGCAATTTGTTATTCAAAGCATTTTAAATCGGTAAATGCAATATTTAAGTCCTCAATTACTACCTTTAGCTACATTATAGAGCTGAACAATGTCACAATCTCCTCTCTCACGCTTTATAAAATGTTGTAACATTTCTCTTGTTTTGACATTTGTTGTTGTTGTAGTTGTTGTTGTGTAGCGGCTACATTTCACCGGTTGCATGTCACTAAATAAGAGCAGTGTGCGGTTTACAACGCGTGTTCTCGAGTAACATAAGTAGAGCGAATTACACCTTTGCCAAGTCCAGTCAAACTTGAATGACGTCACCCGATTACTTGGGTCTTTTCCGGGATTTGGTTACGCCTGACTAATGTTGCAATAAACCGTTCTGTCCGGTTCCTCGCTTTTGCGTGGCACGTACTAAAAGGCGGATAAAAGAGCGGATGATATAGGGTATATAGTAAAGAGCGGATAATATAGACAAAGAAGGATTATCGGAAAGAGCGGATGATATGAACAAAGAAAAAAACTGCGGATGATATATACAAAGAAGGAATCTGCGGATGATATATTTGATAAAGGGTATATAGTAAAGAGCGGATAATATAGACAAAGAAGGATTATCGAAAAGAGCGGATGATATGAACAAAGAAGGAAACAGCGGATGATATATACAAAGATGGGATTTGCGGATGTATGAATAATTTTTAAATTTGCGGACATTATGAATCTGCGGATGATATGAACAAATAAGGAAACTGTGGACATGATAAACAAAGACGGCAATATACCATAGTACACTTAATAGTGTGACTGGCTAACAAGAATAAGTACTTAAAATATGTTTGGCTATGATTCAATGAAAAAGGATGATAAGATTATTTTTTTTTTTTCTTAAAACCAAGTTTTATTGCTCATCCAATTTTAATAGAAGACATTACTTTATTGATAATAAACACATCAGTAATGTTAGATTTATAAGATGAATTACATTTTTATCCACAAAAGCATCATAATATATATATATATATATATATATATATATATATATATATATATATATATATATATATATATATATATATATATATATATATATATATATATATATATATGTATATATATATATATATATATGTATGTATATATATGTGTCTTGGGTTAATTTTATGTTTTCCGAAGTATAGATAAAAACATAGTGTGATAATGGTCATTTAAGAAGGAAAAAAAATAAATATAATATCTGCACCGTTATTGTCTTTTTTCTGGAAAAAGTAAACAACAACTGTTAAGACTCCCTATTGTTATCATTAATACGCACCCTTAGTGTCCTTACTGAAACTATTTAGCGCATTATCGATTATCGATTGCTCCTAGTACACAAGAAATTGGCATGTTATTTTAAACTAATTGTTGATAAGCTGATAATAATTTTGAGAACAATTGTAGTCACCCAGATCATTAAAGCGTAGCATAACGGTTTTTACCAATATATGAATGAGATAACGTAAATATTAAACTTAACAAATTTCAAAGGAAATATTTTCTAATGACATCTTCACTAATTGCACATGCACGTACATAAGTACATAAACGCTGTATGTATTATGTGCAGCAAATATGAATATGTAAACTTCATGAAATAAAAAAAAAAAGTATAATATATTTGTCGTTGTTTTAATTTTTGTTTGTTTCTGTTCTAATTAAGTAAAAAAAACCGACATTGACAATAGGTCGATGTAATCGCAATTCATATGTTCACTGATAAATGATATAATTAATTCGATGTTTTTCTCACATTTCTACCAAAATGCATGACTTATTGATAATTTTGTTTGTCATCCAAGTCTTACAAATTACCAGTTAATAAGTAAGAAACACTTAATTTGTTTAAAAGCAACTGTAGACAAACACTCAACAAATCAACTTTTACTATGTTATTAAGGTACCGTGGCTGTTAAACGTTTGTAATTATTCACAGATTGATACTTGGATTTGTTGTGATCTGCCATAATGATTGACAGTTTTACCTTTAATTTTCATTAACAATTTTATGATTAAAGCCGCATATCACACCTTTAACAAACAGTAATGATTGTCAGTAAGTTGTACCGTTTAAGTTCCATTAACAAGTATATGATCAAAGCCACAGGTCACACCTTTAACAAACTGTAATGATCGTCAGTCAGCTGTACCTTTAATTTACATTAACAAGTACTAGTATATGATCAAAGCCACATGTCACACCTTTTACCAGCTGTAATGATAAAGTAAATGTCGACTGCGTATATATATTTAAAAATCATCCAGCTTTTGTACGATTTGTAGCGGATCCGTGGTCTAGTGGTAACACACTGGCTTCACAATCCAGAGATCGCTGGTTCGATCCCCCGCTGCACCTAACCTACTAACTCGTCTTTCACATGAGACGTTAAACCGAGGTGCAGTGTACTATGTGCTATACACCGGGCACTAAAAGACCCAGGGTCACCACTGGAACGGGGTGTCTCCTGTATCTTGCACTATCCCTCGTAAAGACTAACACGTCTTTCTGGGGGCGATGGCCATATGGGAGACAATTCCGGTGCACTCGATAAAAAATAATGAAGAAGAAGCTTTTTTACGAACCTTTACAGCATATCTATATAGTGAGCATTACACAGTGTTTTTTCGTAATAAATATTTATTATAAAAGCGTGTGTTTTGTGTGTGTGTGTGCAGAAATAGTGTCATTATGGCCATGATAATTGGACATTCACAGACTAAGTATCTTAAGTCGAGCACTTTGTGCCCAGTGTTCCCATACCCTGGATTTAAAGTGAAAGTTTTCATGCGCGGTTACCTGGAATTTTACAAGCAATTGTGCCAGAAATCGGTAAGTTCATTTCTATAGTAATAGTTTTGTACACATTATCCGCAGCTTCCTTCTTTATTTGCATCAGATCATTATTTATTTAAAGTGCATTTCTATAGTGATAGTTTGTACACATTATTCGCAGCTTACTTCTTTATTTGCATCAGATCATTATTATTTATTATTTATTCAATGGCCCTTATTTCTATATATTATCCGCAGTTTCCTTCTTTGTACATATCATCCGCAGTTTCGTTCTTTGTATATATTATTCGCAAATCCCTTCTTTGTATATATCATCCGCAAATTTATTAATTATTCATATTGTCCGCTGTTTCCTTCTTTGTTCATATCATCCGCTCTTTCCGATAATCCTTCCTTGTCTATATTATCCGCTCTTTACAGATTTTTTTGGCGGCCGATCGCAAAATTTTGCGATCGGTCGCGATTGGTGTGTTATACTATGTACACTTATACTAAGTTTAGCAGACTATATATATCATCCGCAGTTTCGTTCTTTGTATATATCATCCGCAGATTTATTCATTATTCACATTGTCCGCAGTTTCCTTTTTTGTATATTTCATCCGCAGTTTCATTCTTTGTACATATCATCGCTGTTTCCTTCTTTGTTCATATCATCCGCTTTTTCCGATAATCCTTCTTTGTCTATATTATCCGCTCTTTACAGATTTTTTGGCAGGTTCGTTCTTTGTATATATCATCCGCAGTTTCCTTCTTTGTACATATCATCCGCAGTTTCATTCTTTGTACATATCATCCGCCGTTTCCTTCTTTGTTCATATTATCCGCTCTTTCCGATAATCCTTCTTTGTCTATATTATCCGCTCTTTACAGATTTGTTAGCAGTTTCGTTCTTTGTATATATTATCCACAAATCCCTTCTGTGTATATATCATCCGCAGATTTATTAATTATTTAATTGTCCGCAGTTTCCTTCTTTGTATATATCATCCGCAGTTTCCTTCTTTGTACATATCATCCGCAGTTTCGTTCTTTGTACATGTCATCCGCTGTTTCCTTCTTTGTTCATATCATCCGCTCTTTCCGATAATCTTTCTTTGTCTATATTATCCGCTCTTTACAGATTTTTTTTGGAGGCCGATCGCCGGGGTCGGGACATCGGAAGTCGCCGTTGTCGGAAAAACAGAAATCGCCGGTGTCGGGGAAGCTGAAGTCGCCAGTGACGGGATATCGTAAGTCTCCGGTGTCGGGACAGGGGAAGTCGCCAGTGTCACCGATGACGGAATTCGCCGGTGTCGGGAAAGCTCAAGTCGCCGTTGTCGGGACCGCGGAAGTCGCCTGAAAAGCGGATGTCGTCGCCGGATTCTACGTCGCTTGTGTCGGGACAACGTACGCTTGTTGGGGGTAGGACTGACTCTGTTATTTTCGACTACTAATCGTCCAATTTCGTATGGGGAGGCATTGTGCATACTAGAATCAAAATTGTTGCATCATGTAATAACTTCTATTATATGAAAACATACTACGGGATAAATAGCAATGTATGACTCTTTTTTTTTATTATACGTATTTATATTATGTACCATATATTTAATTACGCTTTCCGGCCAAAATACCGGTGTATGTCCTGTTTGTTTTTAAATATATAATTACTTTCTATTATAATTATCTAATTTTTGCAACATGTAGTAACTTCTATTATATAAAAACATAATACGGGATAAATAGCAATGTATGACACATTTTTATTATATGTATTTATATTATGTACCATATATTTAATTACACTTGCTTCAAAATTTAATTTATTGTTTATATAAGTGACGATTTCGGCCTTTTTTTCTTTCAAAATTTGGCTCTTACAAGAGGTGGCCTCCACGTGGCAAGAGCTGGGCAACATATTCATTTTGTTGGCAAACTACCTAATGTATATTTAGAGAGAAAATGAATAGTATTCTGCTTTTTGTTCAAACTTAAATCAATATCTAACGAAGTTATTATTTACTAAATACATATATATTCAGTAGCCTAAAAATACTATTGTGCTTTTTATTTAAACTTAAATAACTTAATATTTACTTTCAAATATTCCAGTACCAAAACATAACGCGAGAACAATTACAAAACATTTGTTCAATAACAATCCATATCGTCTCCTATTTCCTTCTTTGTTCATATCATCCGCTCTTTCCGATAATCCTTCTTTGTCTATATTATCCGCTTTTTACTATATACGCTATAGGTTACAATATACTAAATCGTTTTGGAGTGCAATGATATACTCTCTAAAAACATGAACATCATTTATTTGAAGACACGGTTCTCTGTAGGGTCACTTGCCATGACTTTATTTTAGTATATTTCTGTGTGCATGTGGCAGGGAAAACATTGTTGTTTACTAGAAATTCACTCTTTTATCTGAAGATTGGAGACTACATAAGACTTTGACAGATGGCGGGAAATCCTCATGAACTGGATCGAAGCCGGTAAATTGATGGCCGTAAAACAGTGACTTTTGATTCGTGACGAGTTCTTTCTTACATACCGCGTGACCTATCTTTTTTATTGCTTAAATCAATTCGGCTTGGAATGCTCTTCGAGAAAAGGTATGGTTATGAGGGTCTCTATGCGCAAAAGTTTGACTTTATTTTTCGTTAAATTTATTGCTTTTACATTGAATTTGTGTAGGAAATCTTTTGCTATATTGTGACCTTAACTAACTTTAGGTAAAAATGAAATATCATCTGCAAGTGCAAAATATAACTGGGGAAGCTTATTTTTGGTCATTTCTTAGCAAAAGAGAAGAAAATAAGTGCAATAAATGCACGAATTCAGATTATTTGACCTGAAATAGTTGTTTTTCAAGTTGACCCCCCACCCTTACATAGCCGAATAAGGGCCAAATTGCTTTCCGACTTAAATTCAAAGGCATATTGGTTGACCGTGTAGTGTTAATGTGCTGCATGAAGTCAGAGTGCAACGCCAGGGACTCCGTGATCCAGTAATGCATCAATAGTTTGTGCGTAAAGCATGAACATTCAAACAGAGCCCCATTTTACGGACATGGAATGGCAGACATTTTTACTGTATGGACAGTGCAGCAGATGCTTAACTGAGCCAGTTTTCATATTTAGTACAATCATGAATATTACAAGCTTTATCACTGCATATTATTCATAGAAATACACTTAAAATACATAAATGCATGTTTGTTTTTCATTTGATATCTATTTCTATTGGGTATTTTGACTTTTTCAGGAAGAGAAATGTCTGCGACTAAGCCGAGGGCCACTGGATAAGGGGTGTTGATGGCAAATCAGGAAATAGTACTAAATTACTATCATGTACACAAGCAAATAAGCATGTTCACGATGCTTAAGGTGTGAAATAATATCATCAGGTTTGTGGTCACTGAAACCCTTGCCGTCGTGCAATTCCCCGTGCAGTTTGTATTGTAATACTTAGACACTTGTAAGTTGTCAGGATAGAACAAACGACCGAGTTAAGGTTTAACAAATCTATTCAAATCGTAGAACGCGACTTAAGAAGTTTGGTTTACGAATAAGTAACTATAAGTATGATGAAGGTGCGCAGAATCACTGTTTCTTGATTAATATTTTAAATAACTTATAAGAATATCTTAGATTTTGCAGAACTATTCCCTACCATTATGATGGCTTTAGCTTAAGCTGGTAGGTTTCCGACTTTTAAATGACGTGGATTTTGAGTGATTGACCGAGGTGAAGAATCCGTGATGCTACGCGTTATTTATAGTGAAGATGCTTTAGGATTCCGAAACTTAGGCGTCCCAACCAATCAACGTGCACTTAGGAATTCCTTAACCAATAAAACAAGTTTACAAAGAGCCATTTTCCTAAACAGCATTTCGGAATCCTAAATCAACAAAGTAAGTCAATAATATGAGTTGTTACATTATAAAAAGCAATTTGTATTAAAACACATTACATTAATACATAATATCAGGCAGGAATGTTCTGCATTTAAAGTCTGTTGAACATTTTAATAATACAATGGAAATATGAATCTATATGATGCATAGGCTTTCTAAGCGTGACAAAATAGTTCCAAAGCATTTGCAACTGGAACATAACTTTACCAAAATGCAATACACAAATGCATCCTCAGATTAATAATACAAGTGAAAGCAATTAATTTTGGAGAACAATAGTTAGGAAAAACAAATTATATTGTGCAATTGAAAATGTAGGTCGTATTCCTACACAGCTGGCTGACAGCGTCATAGTAAACAAACATGGAGCGTATTTTTGGATTGGAATTACTGAATTGTGATAACAATGGATTGTTAGCAAGTATCTGGAGTTAATAAAACACATGTAAGTAGATTTAATTGAAAATATCATAACTATTACATATTACATTTCCCCTACCTTAAAGAAATAAACTCCTCCTGGAGTTTGAAATGTACAAGCACAAGTACTTTTTTTTGTCATTAAATTTAAACAGTCTTTTAAAAGATATGATTTAATAAAATTTAATTATTTATACTAAACAACTTTAAACATTCAAAGTTAACATGACATCTTCTTCCTTCAGGGCCTGACTGGAATGTCCTTGATGATGGACAGAAGAGGATCGTCTTGATGTTCTGGGAGGGTCCTTAGTATCGTCGATTTGACTTCAGTTGGGGGAGAGCTGACGCCGCTGGCAATCTTTCGGACAGTTTCGTGTAAGTAGTGGCGGGCCTTTCCACTGCTGTCCAGGAGAATACCTGCTGTACCAGGGAGCATCAGGTGCTGAAATTGGTGGACCAACAGACATCGGTTGGTGATGCTCCATGATACAGCAGTGGACTGGAGGATGGATAATGCAGCATACTCCAGTGCAAGTAATCGGCAGTCAGGAGATAGGTTCCTCCATCCTTTTGGTGGCCAGCGTTAACCTTGTACGAGCGTAATTGCCTCATCCGGAACAGAAGACCAATCACGTTTGGAAGGGGGTAGCAGAGGCATGGCCCCACTGACCAGAAGGGCCTTCGCATGTGTTTGTAGGAGTGTGTTGGCAGGGGTCGGCACGTAGTGTTCCACCACAAACAATGGAGAAGGGGAATACCTTGCGACCTCGCTTTGAGCCTCGGTGGTTGGGGATGTTGGATGATACACAGGTGTTGAACCTCTAATAGGTGATAGAAAGCATCGGACAGAAAAAGGGACTGTTGTTGTGGGTAACGATGATGAAGTGGTGAAGAAACTCCTAATAGTTGATGGTGGCTTGAAAACAGATGCTGTTCGCAGGGAAGGCAGGTTGGCAGTGATGGGTGCCTGGAGTGTGGCTGACGGCGTCGACATCATGGCTGGAACAGGACGGACGGAAGATGTGTAAATAGGTGACAGATTGGTTGAAGATGGTGTCTGACTGGAGAGTAAAGGCAGTTACCTCATTGGTTCTTTGGAGAGGGGCGATTATGGTAGTTAGAGATGGAGTCGGGCTGGAGATTGAACTTGTTGCTGTCGAGGGGATGATGGCAGTTACTTCATTGGTCCTTCGGAGAGGGGCGATTGCGGTAGTTGATGATGGAGTCTGGCTGGAGAGAAAACTGGTGGCTGTGGATGTGATAATGGTAGTGACAGCATTGTTTCTATGGAGAGGGGCGATTGCGGTGGTTGAAGTTGGTACAGGGATGATCAACGAAGATGCAGGCACTGTGGGGGGAGGAGACAAATCAAATGATGGCATGGATTGGAGGGGTAGCTGGACCGGTGATGATTGATTAGACAGGTGGATAGACATTGGAGACGGTATAATGTCGATTTCCGATTCTCTTATTGCCTGGAACACAATGTCGCTCCTCTTCTGCACCCTTGCAACCAACCGGTCCTCAATTCCAAGCAATTGCGCGATATCCATATAATGATCCATAGTCCTCTTCAGCCCAGGGACCTTGAGGTGGAGTCTGCGAAGGAGCGATACAATTCTGTCGCCGCTTAAATGCGCTCAAAGACTTTTGATTTTGGAAGATCCCCTTCTTAATGGTCGCCTTATAGACAGAAGGTCCATCTTCCAAATAGGCCACAGCACCGAATTCATCTAGTCGGATGTATGAAACACTTCCCGAAGATTTTCGTTTCCTGGATTTTGCAGACGAATCACATCCCAACTCCCAACCCTTAATCCATGAAGAAATCCCAGGAGATCTACCCGCAGCCCACTTTGTTACAAGATATTTTGCGTAGGTCGCAGTGGCGCTGTTGGGGTTTTCAACTTCATGGCACTTGATGAATGAAGCTGGCTCCGTAGAGAAGTAGAAGGCCACCTTATTGCTAAAAAGGTCATTTGGTGCTATTCGGAGCTCAACGGGGTGCTTTGACTTCGCGTGGTAGCGTAAATCACCAGAACGGCTGAAGAGTTTGGGTCGATGATCAACACAGAAGGGGCAGATGAGTTAATATCCAAATTGGCCTGTATCCTGCAAGTACACAAGGGAAATACCTTACTGATGAGCTGATATGCTTAAACGTAGAATCTAATCATTCTCTGGAGCAAATCGCAATCGGGTGATCAAGCCAACTTCATAACTCAGCGTATGGTGCGCACCAATCATCATAGACTTCAATCTTCATTTAAGCATCATCATTTGTATCGGTATCAAATAATCATATTGCAGGATTCATGCAAATTTCAGAAGTTTGCCATCGAGTGATTGCAACCACAGCGAAGATTAAAAAAAAATATATATAATAAAGTGCAGATTGTATTGTTGTAGGAAGTGGTCTGTGTGAAGATAACAATTTGTGAGCTGTGTAAATTGTACTGATAAATATCTACTTCGCGTTAAGAATCCACTTAGGGATTTCGCTTCCGTTGAATCGCATCAACCTGTCAACATGGATTGGTTTAGCTTTGTGTTTCTGGGACTTCTTTATAAGATAGACAAGATCGTCTATCTTTCCTAATACAAGATATGGCCCTTGCCATTGTGGACGTAGTTTACTACATACACTTGGTTTGTGTGTTGAATCCAGTAACCAGACAGGGTCACAAACATTGAATTGCCTAGTTTTTGCGAGAAGGTCATAATGTCGCTTGCGGTAGACCACCTTTTTCGCAAGAACTTTACGAGCAACATCATGGATGTGTTCCAAATTTGCACGTAGGTCTGACACATTATCGTCAGGAATAGGTTTTTCGTTTGTACCAGACCCTGGTGGCAGTCCAATGCAGGCCTGCAAGGGCAATGTGATTTCCCTACCAAAAACCATTTTGTTGGGAGACTGTCCGGTGCTAGTGTTGATGGAAGACCGGTAAGCCATGAGCACTTGTGGCTGAAACTGGTCCCAAGTTCGTTGGTTTGAGGCAGAGTACATGGTGAGCATGGTACCTAGAGTGCGGTTAAAGCGCTCAACCATTCCGTTGGACTGCGGATGCAATGGAGTGGACAGAGTATGCCTTATTCCCAACAAGTCGCACATGTTTTTGAAAAGAGATGAGGTAAAACAACTAACCTGATCCGAATGTATTGATAGAGGGACTCCAAATCGCGAAACATAATTGTCGACAAATGCTTTTGCAATAGTTTTGGCTTCTTGATTTGGTATCGCAATGGCTTCAGTCCACCGTGTAAAGCAGTCGCATATCACAAGGACAAATGCATAACCAGATTCAGACCTGGGAAGCGGCCCATATATGTCCACAGCACACCGCTCTAATGGGGCTAAGGTGTGATTCTGACCTAGGGGTGACTTAGGCGGCTTAGATTTCTTGCGTGATACGCAATGTGTACATATCGCGCAGTACCTCTCAACGTCTTCTCGCATACTTGGCCAGAAGAAAGTTTGCCGAATCTTTCCTAGTGTCTTCTCGACACCCAAGTGAGCACCAGACGGAATGTCATGGAAGTAATAAAGTACATCTTCTCGTCTGTGAGACGGCACGACAATCTGATCCCATTCGTGAAGCTCATCCTCATGCCATGTACGTACTAGGAAACCTCTACCAACGTTCAATCGGTCCCACATGCGCCAAAGGATTTTGACAGCAGATGCTTTGTCGCTGACGGCCTGCCATTGTGGCCTTGTCTCAGAACCTTCAAGAGCTTGATTGAGGTATGCAATGCAAGGATCTCTCAGCTGCTCGGTTTTGATTTCTGTGGGTGACCAGTTACTAAGAGTAGCCATTGAAGGTTTGCATTGGGACTTTTCATTTGCTTTTGATCGTGTAACGGCCCTTAAGCGATCATTGTCATGCTTGTCTACCTCAGGGAGACAATTTTCAGGTGTAGCAGTTTGCTGCTCGGACACTTCATCACTGAGGCGTTGTTGCCGGGCACAATTACAGCACGGATTGCGTGAAAGGGCATCAGCATTCCAGTGCTGTGATCCATTACGGTGCGTAACCTCAAGGTTATACGTACCAAGCTCCTGTAGCCAGCGTGCAACTTGCCCAGTAGGGTGCTTCAGGTTTTTCATCCAGCTTACCGCTGCATTATCTGTCCGGACAAGGACTGGCTGTCCGTACAAATAGAAGTGAAGTGCTTTCAATGCATTTATTACAGCAAGCAACTCCTTCCGTGTAACACAGTATGCTTTTTTCATGGGAGTTGAGAGCCTTACTGTAATATGCAATCACAGTTTCGGTCCCGTTTTGAATTTGTGAGAGGACAGCACCAGTTGCTTTGTCACTGGCGTCAGTGTCCAGGACAAACTTGGAACCAGGAACCGGATAACCTAGAATTGGTGAGGAAGTTAGAGAAGTCTTTAGAGATTGGAATGACTCGTCGCCTTCTTGTGACCACTCAAATTTGGAGCTCTTATCCAAAACCTTGTGCAAAGGTTTCGCTTTTAGCGCAAAGTCCTTGACAAAACGCCTATAATATGAGCAAAGTCCCAGAAAGCTCTTAACCTCCTTTGCATCTCTCGGCGTTGGCCATCTCAGCACTGCTTCAATCTTTGCTGGGTCCGTAGAGATACCATCCTCTGAGACAATGTGGCCAATAAATTTTATTTTCTTTTAAAACAAGCTGCATTTTGAGGGTTTACATTTAAGGTTAGCCTCAAGAAGCCTTTCGAAGATATGTTCAAGGCGGGCTAAACCTTCTGACACAGTGGCACATGGAACAACAATGTCATCCATATATAGGAGACACTCCTCCCACTGTAGACCCCTTAGAACGTTCTCCATCAGCCTTTCGAATGTAGATGGAGCATGTGCCAGTCCAAAACTCATTACTGTAAATTGGTACAGCCCCATAGTTGTTGCAAAAGTGGTCTTTTCTTTGTCAGCATCACTCATACCGACCTGCCAGTAGCCGCTATTAAGATCGAGCGGGCTGAAATATTTGGCGCCAGAAAGTGAATCTATGCAATCGTCAACCCTTGGTAGCGGGTATGCATCTTTGATGGTGACGTCATTTAGGCGCCGATAGTCTATACAGAACCGCGGGGTGCCATCTTTCTTGTTCACTAAAAAAACTGGAGAAGCCCATGCACTGCTTGACGGCTCTATGATGCCACGTTCCAGCATTTTGGTAACTTCTTCCTTTTCAATTGCACGTTTACCAAGTGGTAAACGCCTTGGCGGTTGTCGAATTGGTGCAGCTTTACCAGTGTTGATGACATGTTTGACTAGTAAGGTTCGCCCAATGTCCTCTGAAGATTTGGAAAAGACAGGACTGTACTTGCAAAGCAAGTTTTGAAGATCAGATTTTTCCTGATCATTTAAATGGACTGAACTGCGATCATACAGATCAGTAAGGTGCTGTGGCAAAGTGTTACATTCAACTTGTTGAGTCACACGTGCAACACGATGTTGTTGCGTGTTTTCCAAGAAAGGTTTGCAGGTGCCAAGATGCATTCGTTTGAAGATTGTGACAGGTTCTGAACCATAGTTAACAACATTAACTAGAACATTCTCTGAGTGTGTTTCAACAATACCGCTCATGGGAAAAACTTCCTTTTCAGCCATAACATCAGGATCTGGTTCTACAAAACCAAGTGGTGCCATATATTCAGCAAGGGGAATATTGACTGGAACCCACATTCTAGAATGTGCAGGTATCTTGACCGTGTCACGAACCTCTACACGACATATTTGACTGGAGCCGCCCACAGTTTGAAGTGGTACAATATCGGACCCCATCACCAAACAGGACTTTCCGTAATTGATGTGGTCCACGTTTTGTCGAAGAAAATCCTGACCTAGGATTCCATCTGAATCAATGTCACCAACCACAAAAGTAACATCGTAGCACTCCTTACCAAGCTGAACCACAAGGTCGACTTTGCCAAGGATGTTCATTTGTTGCCCACTCACCGTATGAAAAGATTGAGTAACTGGAGTCATAGAATTGCAATATTGTTGGATATTTGCAAATGTTTGAGTGGAAATCAAAGAAGTTGTCGCGCCGCAATCAACAAGAAATCTAACAGGCTTAGAAGCAACCGTGCCAGTAACATAGAAACCATTGTCATAAGTGTGTGTATCCGCACCGGCTCGTGCAGAATGCATTGGAACAACGTAATCATAACAAGGTGTGGGTCTGTTAAAAATCTGCACCGACTCTTGACCCTCAGAGTCGATTGAAACTAGTTTTCCGACCTATTGTCGTTCATCTGGCGGCGAGATGAAGAGCCATCAAGAACATTGTGTTTCTGCTCAAACATGCGATTGGGCGGTTGTTGATTGTGGTGTAGCATATTGTTGGTGTTTGTGAACCTGTTTCTCTCAGTGTTGTTCGGGCAATCGCGCCAGTAGTGATCATTGGCTTTGCATCCAAAGCAATCAGGTGATTGGGGCTTTTTGTGGCGAGAGTTCTGAAATGGTGGGCCTCTGGGACAGACCTTTTCTAACCTGTCCAGACATGACTCGATACGCTGAAGACACTTGCGCAAATCAGTGTCAGAGTATGTAGAGCTCTCTTCACTGAGTGCCCTTACAAATGTGGAATGCGTACCAAGAACTGCCTCGTAGCGCTCAATAACATTAACAGCATCTGTGATTGTGCGACAGCCATTATAATTGCACCGACACTGCATATCGGGTGAAACCTGTTTATAAAGTTGATTGAGTGCAAGGCGCTCTTGGGAATGTATGTCCAGGTCTTGGTAGGCTCTCTGGGCCAACTGGCGTAGGTCATCCGCTAGAGCTGCACTTGATTCACCCCTTTGCCTGTGCCGGCTTTCGAACTTCAAAAGCCTCTATAACCAGGTTTAAACCCCCAGTGCTTTGCATTGACCGTTCCAAGGCGGTGACCCCAGCTTTATTCATATTTTGTGTTTATGTTGGTTTGTGTTGTGCTGTATTGTGCTGTTATGTACTGTTTGGGCAGTCGGTCACTTGCCTTAAATAAAGGACCAACTAATTGTTTTTAATGAAAATTCAATACTGCTCCAGCAGCTGGAGTTTCACTTCTTTATATTGCTGTTACTGAAGCGCGAAGCAAGTCTTCTACAGAGCAGAAAATAATCCCTTTTTTCAGATTGGGGCAAGCTCATGTAGAATGACCTAGCAGAGCCACGTAGGCAGCTGGCCAAGACAAGACATTTGGATTTATCATCCCATCCAGAGAGCTCTGCACAGTCCTCAAAGTGTGACATGTATGCTTCAAAGTCACCGCAGCCCTCATAATTATCTGGCCTTATCAATGAAGGATGAACTACTGGAATTGCAGGGGGTGCAAAGTTACCTCGATGTTCGAATCGTGGTCTACTAAGTTGTGTTTCACGATGTGTGTGTGAACTGTTATTGTTTGAAGAAAAATAGTGTTCTGCATCGCCTGTTACATTGACAAAACGATCGTCATCGGACATGTGTCGATCAACTGAAGGGCGATGGTTTTGAGTATCATTTTCCTCATTCTCATGGTGCTGATTTTATGTGTTTATGTTATCTGAAGTGTCATTATTTGAACGAAGATTAAATGAGATATCAGGGTCTGGGGATGCCATGTTTTATGTGGTGTTGATAATGTAGTAGTTGTAGTTGCACGTAGTCATAGTTGCGTGTGACCTCGGTTTACTGATTTGTGTGATTGAATAAATTTAAACTGCTTTAATATCAATGTGTTTGTTTTTCTTTCTAACGTTAGGCTGGGTTCGTATCACTCGGAAAATTATTTAAAAATAAACCGCGCTTCTGACACCAATTGTAATACTTAGACACTTAGATACTAAGTTGTCAGGATAGAACAAACGACCGAGTTAAGGTTTTACACATCTATTCAAATCGTAGAACGCGACTTAAGAAGTTTGGTTTACGAATAAATAACTATAAGTATGATGAAGGTGCGCAGCATCACTGTTACTCGATTAATATTTTAAATAACTTATAAGAATACTTAAGAGTTTACAGAACTATTCCCTACCATTATGATGGCTTTAGCTTAAGCTGGTAGGTTTCCGACTTTTAAATGACGTGGATTTTGAGTCCTTTACCGAGATGAAGAATCCGTGATGCTACGCGCTATTTATAGTGAAGATGCTTTAGGATTCCGAAACTTAGGCGTCCCAACCAATCAACGTGCACTTAGGAATTCCTTAACCAATAAAACAAGTTACAAAGAGCCATTTTCCTAAACAGCATTTCGGAATCCTAAATCAACAAAGTAAGTCAATAATATGAGTTGTTACATTATAAAAAGCAATTTGTATTAAAACACATTACATTAATACATAATATCAGGCAGGAATGTTCTGCATTTAAAGTCTGTTAAACATTTTAATAATACAATGGAAACATGAATCTAAATGATGCATAGGCTTTCTACGCGTGACAAAATAGTTCCAAAGCATTTGAAACTGGAACATAACTTTACCAAAATGCAATACACAAATGCATCCTCAGATTAATAATACAAGTGAAAGCCATTAATTTTGGAGAACAATAGTTAGGAAAAACAAATTATATTGTGCAATTGAAAATGTAGGTCGTATTCCTACACAGCTGGCTGACAGCGTCATAGTAAACAAACATGGAGCGTATTTTTGGATTGGAATTACTGAATTGTGATAACAATGGATTGTTAGCAAGTATCTGGAGTTAATAAAACATATGTAAGTAGATTTAATTGATAATATCATAACTATTACATATTACAGTATCGATAGCTCCGCGTCCTGACACGTAGAGCTCGTGCTTTGTTGACAGCGGAAGTTGGCACTGAACAGGTTTAGCCTTGTTCCTGAGCATGCATGCAGTACAGCTGAGTTGATTTGCTACTTGTAACCCTACAATTAGCTTGTTTTTCGTATTGTTTTCTCACAATATGCTTACAGTCATGGTTCCGGCTTGAAAGGATGTCGCGTCCGACTTAAACATAGGATTGTTGTAGCAAGTGTCCCCTTCATAATTTACCTTATAGAGATCTTTTGGCCAAAATGTGTCACTTTCAGCAACCAGTTGTTTTTTTTCGGTACGTTCTTGTCTCATTCAGTGATTTAAGGGAAGTATTGACCTTTTTCACTTTTCTTTGCATACAAAGGTGACATGGATCAATGATATTTGTTGTATTGAGAATTCTGCGGGAAGCTGTGTCCCCAGAAGTAGTACTAGAAACCCCTTTCAGGAAGCCTGCATTGCTCTTAGCTGCCTTTCTGCCCCTGATACTACATGGAACCTCATTTCTAAGCTTATGCTTGCCTACATATATGTATATTGTTCATTTTAACCTTTCCTTCCAGTCTAACCCCCCAAAATGAGCATTTTTTTTCATTCGCTCGGTTAGGAACACCCATTTTGACCAGATTGCCACCATAAAAATAGTCAAAAGTACTTTTTTGTGCCCAAATATGAAATTTTGTATTCTCTTGAACCTCTAGATGAGAGCTGGCTGTGCATATTGACATTCTGCTGCAGTTTGAAGGCACCCATGGCATTATATGCAAGAATAAATGATTGGTGTCTGGTAAATAAATGGGCTCCGAGCGACAAGGCGCTTTCAAGATTTCACACTTTTATTGGTGCGAAACAACAAGTTATTGGAAGCTTATTGATTTCTACACTTTATAGTATCTTTGATCTCTCATTTTTACTAATTTGTTTATTGTCTTGGATGAAATTGGATTATTTTGGCTTTGAAATTGACATTTTTGGGGTGATAAAAAAAACAACACAAAAAAGACGTTATCAAAATTGCTTAGAGTAAAAATATTTAGCAAATTCATTCTTTCTCCACCCGGCATAAGCCCCATGTGCCTGTCCATTTGGTTTGTTTTGGTATTTTGTTGCAGATATTGAACACAAGAGCTTTAAATCTTAAAGGGTCATTTAGGCTTTTACAGGCCTAAAATCGCCTTCTCGGACCGAAAACACCCGCGTGTGGAAATATGATATAAAATGGCCAAATGGACAGATAATCCAGCCAAACTTAATATATTGGTGCAATATGAATAGAAAGATAATAATACGCAAGAAAAACCCATTTTGATCAAAGGATATTTCTGCTTTAGGTTACAATATACTAAATCTTTTTGGAGTGCAATGCTATACTCTCTAAAAACATGAACATCATTTATTTGAAGACACGGTTCTCTGTAGGGTCACTTGCCATGACTTTATTTTAGTATATTTATGTGTGCATGTGGCAGGGAAAACATTGTTGTTTACTAGAAATTCACTTTTTTATCTGAAGATTGGAGACTACATAAGACTTTGACAGATGGCGGGAAATCCTCATGAACTGGATAGAAGCCAGTAAATAAATGGCCGTAAAACAGTGACTTTTGATTCGTGACGAGTTCTTTCTTACATACCGCGTGACCTATCTTGTTTATTGCTTAAATCAATTCGGCTTGGAATGCTCTTCGAGAAAAGGTATGGTTATGAGGGTCTCTATGCGCAAAAGTTTGACTTTATTTTTCGTTAAAGTTATTGCTTTTACATTGAATTTGTGTAGGAAATCTTTTGCTATATTGTGACCTTAACTAACTTTAGGTAAAAATGAAATATCATCTGCAAGTGCAAAATATAACTGGGGAAGCTTATTTTTGGTCATTTCTTAGCAAAAGAGAAGAAAATAAGTGCAATAAATGCATGAATTCAGATTATTTGACCTGAAATAGTTGTTTTTCAAGTTGACCCCCACCCTTACATAGCCGAATAAGGGCCAAACTGCTTTCCGACTTAAATTCAAAGGCATATTGGTTGACCGTGTAGTGTTAATGTGCTACATGAAGTCAGAGTTCAACGCCAGGGACTCCGTGATCCAGTAACGCATCAATAGCTTGTGCGTAAAGCATGAACATTCAAACAGAGCCCCATTTCACGGACATGGAATGGCAGACATTTTTACAGTATGGACAGTGCAGCAGATGCTTAACTGAGCCAGTTTTCATATTTAGTACAATCATGAATATAACAAGCTTTATCACTTCATATTATTCATAGAAATACACTTAAAATACATAAATGCATGTTTGTTTTTCATTTTATATCTATTTCTATTGGGTATTTTGACTTTTTCAGGTAGAGGAATGTCTGCGACTAAGCCGAGGGCCACTGGATAGGGGATGTTGATGGCAAATCAGTAAATAGTACTAAATTACTATCATGTACACAAGCAAATAAGCATATTCACGATGCTTAAGGTGTGAAGTAATGTCATAATCAGGTTTGTGGTCACTGAAACCCTTGCCGTCGTTCAATTCCCCGTGCAGTTTGTATCGATAGCTCCGCGTCCTGACACGTAGAGCTCGTGCTTTGTTGGCAGTGGAAGTTGGCACTGAACAGGTTTAGCCTTGTTCCTGAGCATGCATGCAGTACAGCTGAGTTGATTTGCTACTTGTAACCCTACAATTAGCTTGTGTTTGGTATTGTTTTCTCACAATATACTTACAGTCATGGTTCCGGCTTGAAAGGATGTCGCGTCCGACTTAAACATAGGATTGTTGTAGCAAGTGTCCCCTTCATAATTTACCTTATAGGGAGCTTTTTGCCAAAATGTGTCACTTCAGCAACCAGTTGTTTTTTTTTCGGTTCGTGCTTGTCTCATTCAGTGATTTAAGGGAAGTATTGACCTTTTTCACTTTTCTTTGCATACAAAGGTGACATGGATCAATGATATTTGTTGTGTTGAGAATTCTGCGGGAAGCTGTGTCCCCAGAAGAAGTACTA